>NC_061096.1:22238444-22300332 GCF_015104395.2 Macrobrachium nipponense
TCCAAAAATCTTAATACTCAGAACAAGACATACATACTTGTAGAATTTACAGAAATTACTTCAACATTTTAGACAAGGAACAGAGTTCATGGACTCCTGTACTAGTACTTTACACATTTTACCTCCAGCAGGAACAGGAAACAAACACTGGCCTAATGCAAAATAGTACACCAAAAGACCATAATATCATTAATAAACATGAAGTTTTCCTAATAAAACTAATATCGTAATACACTCCCTGAACACCCGAAATAGCCCTGGTCACTGACCAGCCCGAACTATATCCCCACACATTTACCCACTAAATGGGTAATTTTAACTGTCAGCATTACCAATGCTGCAGGTAAAATCTAGTCAAATGAGTTACCTGTGTTACCGTTGGCAACCCTGCTGCAAATACCGGCCACCAGAGGCTTGTCCCCTCAATTGAATCATTCACTATCAAATTGAAGTGGGGAGGAGGGTGGGAATCATTCAGGTGTTCAGGGAGTCTATTACAATATTAATTTTATTATGAAAACTTCATATTGCAATACACTCCCTGAATACCTGAATTAGCCCAATTAACAAAATTTAATGGAGGTGGGATCAATCTAATTCAGCCCAACCTGTCCACGGAGCATACGCAGGTAACTCATAATCAACCTACCATGTATAAATGTATGTATCCTCACCTGATTATCTAACTCAGTAGGTGAGGATGTTTGCAAAGAAGTACTTCAACGTCAGTGTTAAGTCTAAGGTACCTTCTGAGTTCGAGGTACCTTCCACGTGATAATCTATATTTCTTATTCATGGAGGTAAAAACAGTTCTCCTCACCTGGTTGTCCAACTCAGTGGGTGAAGATGCTTGCAGTGGAAGTACCTTACCGTCAGTGTCGAGTCCAAGGTACCGCCTGAGTCTGAAGAACCTCCCATGTGGTATTTTATACCTCTCATGAATGGAGGGGAAACGATGAACCTCCCATGTGGCTATCTAGCCTCTCATGTATGGAGGGGAAATGGTGAACCTCCCACGTGGCTATCTAGCCTCTCATGTATGGAGGAACCTCCCATGTGGCTATCTAGCCTCTCATTATGGAGAAGTTGAGTTTGCAGGACCTCGCTACTGCTCCCTGACGTAGATAACTTATGATGATAAAGTTGTAGTTATTCCAGCATGACCATTAGGATCTGCCTAACCTCAAGGGCCTAAAGGAACAATACACTCAGACTAAGCTTGATCAACAGAAACACTCGAGTTCATTTAGACTATCACTGACTACCTAAATTTCTAACATCCTAACAATAACAAGCTAGCTATAAAACTAAGTTACTGCAACAACAGGACACAGCGAGTAACCTTTCTCTGAAGAAAACAAAATCCCTAAGGCAAAGCATTGTGAAAAATCCACACTGACTCTCAAATAACCGCCTACATGATCGCAGACACCAAAAAATTCCTCCCGAAAGCCGAAGGGTATCCATCCACGATACTTTGTTCCCTTGGACACGAACCGCAAATAGAAAGCTCCGAAAGCGATGAAGAACCAGTCGCAAGAAGAAACTAACTGCACTTTGGAAAAGGGAACGAGATGGGCACCTAGGGGAAACCAAATAAGATTCTCGGACAAAGTAAAAGTTCCTCAGTACGTGACATCAAACTGGACACAGTATGACGATGATGACAACGACACGAAATTGACCATCGAGGAGACATCTTGTTTCTAAAAGACCGTTGCTGAGCGCAAGAGGCACTCTCAACAGAGCCCTCTTATGGATGTCTGGAAAGTGCTGAGGCAGATGATTTAACAAGAAGTAGGCCTCCTCTCCTTGACAAGAACAAAGTACAGCCAGCCGAAATATTAGTCTGGTATGCGAACCCCATCGAAACCTAAGTGAAGAGATTGTAAAACAGCCCAGGTTCTGAGAAACACCCCTCAACTCTCACAACATCCACATAAGACGATGATAAACTCCTGAACAAGCTGTACTCGACTGTGCAATCCCGCACACCCCCTCCCCAAGGCACGATGACGTAACACTTGTTCAACCGCTGTCCACCCCCTCACAAGAGCCAAAAGCGAGGAGGTTGCAAAATGTGATCCAACTAACACCGGTTACACCAATAGTAACTAGGATGGAAGTCTGGAGCTGAAGCTACATTGATCAAGTGAGGGGAGGAAGTACTCCCTCAAACCCCGGAAACAAAGCCGAACCCACATTGAACACCTTGAAGGATTAATGGAATTATTCATAGGAAAAGGCTGAGAAAGAAGCAGGAGAGAAACAAGGAAGCCACACTCGGAGTAACCACCGGAGCACCTAATGCCAATGCTGTGCGGGTGGAGAAAACCAACTTGTGCCGCACGCACCAAGGGTGCCTCTAAAGACAGGCTACAAACTGTGGAACCAATGGGAACTGAGGAAGGAAATTACCAGCTACCCTAGCGAAAAGGAGGACAAGGACACGTTACTAATGATGGTGCAGACGAACTGCCAACTGCCAAAGCCCCCGCAATAACCGCGGTAGGCACGATATGTCTCCAACCCTGAAAACATAAAATGGGAACTGAAGAAGGAAGATTACCAGCTACTCTATGAAAACAGAGGCTTAGGACACAAACCATACTGACACAGTCAACGATGGTGAAGACGAATTGCCGACTTGCGTAGACCCTGCAAGAACTACGGAGGACAATTACGTCTCAAACCCAGTACAAGAGGATAAAAATACGGAGTGTGGAAACTCTGAAACTGCCTTTGAGCATCAAGACCAGCAGCCTGAGAACTAAGGATCCGTGGAAGGTGCTAAGAATACAGCCCCGCCAAAATTACTTCCCTCAACCCCGGAGAGAGAGAGAGAGAGAGAGAGAGAGAGAGAGAGGAGAGAGAGAGAGAGAGAGAGAGAGAGAGAGAGAGAGAGAGAGAGAGAGAGAGTCGTCAAAATCCCCAAATTTCAGGATGAAACAGTGAAAAACTGATTGCTCTGGTGTGTTAATGGCAAAGAAACAGGATGATACAGAGAAGACCCCGAAGCGATCTCCAAAGAATGACCAGATAAAGAAGACTGTGTAAAGACATTATAAGTTTTAGAAGAAATTGGGAGAGAAAGACACTAGACAGACTCTGTTCCCCATGATAACCTGGCAAACCCTATTACAAACTCACGAAAATTCCTCAAGACGTGATCGTGAATACAGTCCATATTCAAACTACTGTAATTCGTCTTATGATAAATCGATTTTACGATGGGGTTAGTAATTAAAATCAGCACTGCTACATTTTGAAAATAAGTCTTTCTATATCTCGCGCACAGCTGGCGCAGGCAGCCGTGTGCAGTCAGGCAGCGAGATGGTTTTAACACCGAATTTTTGGCCAAAGGCCAAGTATTGGGACTATGAGGTCATTCAGTGCTGAAAAGGAAATGACAGTAAAAGGTGTAACAGGAGGTAAAACCTCTCTGTTGCACTATGAATCAAGTGTTAGATGGTGGAAAGTAAGATGAAGAAAGAGATTATGAAAGGAGGAAGTCAAAGGAAGGCACAGGAGAGAAGAGAAGCGAGAGAGAGAGAGAGAGAGAAAGACCAAATTACAACAATCTAACTTCTCCACATCCATAACTTACACCATCTTCTAAGTTAATAAGTATTATCTTAACGATATATACTTATATAACTGTGTACCGCCATGAACAACTGAATGAGACATTACATTGTTTGCTAATACGATTGAATTCTAGCAACATCCGTTATTGAATTCAAACAGCGTACAACAGTAAACACTTACTGTATTTATGTTATAAATGTAGCTGAAGCTGGTAAGGTAATATTACATGCATCGGCAACATGAATAAAACTCTCCAAGCTTTATGTGAATTCATAACACAGCCATGGTAAACCGAAAACTGCTAGCATGAAAGAGCTCATTACTGTTGTTTTCACACTGACAAAAGATAAATTACTTAAAAGCTTGTAATACCGATGAGAACGAGTGAAACGAACGGAATCACTGAAAATTACACAAACTCTTAACAGAGGGGAAAAGACTAGTTCCAATGAGATGTATTGGTCAAATTTTTACTTAAAATTACATCATGGGATGAACACTATGACCTCGTTCCAATATAAGTAAAGTATCCAGATATTGATTTATGGTAACTATGAACAAGAACATTTGCTGAGACCCAAAGAGATGACTGCATCTGGAGTGAAGGAATTGACTAGTCGGCATCTCGGCCTGTCTAGGACACATCTCCCCCCACCCCACCAAGTAGGGCTATGCGTTAATGACAAGCTTGTAATTGTAATACCACTGAATTGTAATCAATTAAACATTTTCAAAGTAATTTTAAGTGTAATTCTTTAAACTATCTAATATCAAATTTTAGATGTAATTTGATATATCAAAATTTAGACATAATTTGATGATGCAACTGGTAATTATATTCATAACTGTAATTGACATGAGGCATCATGTAATTACTGACAGATATTCGTCTGCTAAACTGATGAAAACGTCATACTACCGAATTCCGTTACCAGAAGGAACGTTCTTGGAAAGTAATGAAATGTAAAAATTCTTATGGTTTCTGATTTATATGATACAAGATACCGTTATCAGCTATGTTAAAATGTCATAGTTAAAAGACCGTCTTACAGCTTGACCACTGCAAGGCGAAAGCAAGGAATAGGTGGGGAGGAGTTTAGTTACGTCAGACCAAGCCAGCCAATCAGGGCCAAGAAGCGCTATGGAAATAACTATACTTCCTCAATTTTCCTCGGCCAAGAATGAGTTAAATATGGCGAGGTAACTTGCATAAGCCATCAGCTGAACGATTGAATCCCAAACCAAAATATGACTGCTATACGAGTATTAGTATTACTGAATGACTGAATCCCAACTAAAATATGACCACTACAATAATATGAGGATACATTCAATATTGGGTTATGCAGCTGGCAAGCCTACACAGTCCAACAATGATGAAGTCCAACCGAATCTGATTCTCGTTCTCGTTCAATTACATTCTTGTACCGAATATTATACGATTCGATTCTCGTTTCGTGTTCAATTACTCCGGTAGAGAATCATCATAAGTCAGAATGCATGAATCTCCAGGATTGGCCAATACTTGTAATTACTATACAGATATGTAGTATACATAGAGGATACTTTAGGCTGGACTACTGTGTTAATTTTATGCAGTTTCTCTTGTACTGAATTATCGTAAGTCAATATGCATTTTCTTGAGATTTAACTGATATTAATAATTACTGTACCGTATACGAATAGTGAAACAGACAACCTGATCACCTGGATTACCACTACCGCAAGACGATCCAAATTTACCTAGACAGAAAGAGGAACCTTCGAAGACGAAGGAGTGTTATCCAAAACTTCAGAACCAGACAAACCAGAAACCACATCCAAACGATCAACCATGGACTAGAAGCTTCTGTTGCAAAGAACTCGAAGCAGGAAATAAAACCAAGGATGGTTCTAAAGACGAACCTTCACACTAGACACTACAAGGGAGTCTGAACCCTAGGGAACCTAACCTGCTATTCTCTTCCCAAACTACTTAACCTATTACCGCTCTTATCTGTCCCTGGCCTAACTTTACATTAACCTTAGAACGTACGAGTACACCTCAAGGGGGAATCTGCTGCTTAACACTGCCTGCTCCGCGCCGGGGGGGCTGGCAGATCCTACACTCTGTGCTTGCGGTTCTCCATAACTGCCAGCACCCGTTAGGGCTGATTCTGGAACAGGCAGGGGAGCTGAAAGAGAACGATTAGTATCACCTACACTACTGCTGCTATCTTTATTTCAATTAGCTTTATCATGAAATAGCAAACAATTTAGGCATTTTCTATCCTCCAATCAGAACCGTTCCCACTGTAGCTCTTCTTAGCTTAACTCTCTCGATTTTGCCGCTATCTTCTATATACTCTTGGTAGTCCTAAGTGATCTAATGAACTAATTCTTACATTCTATACACCTCTGTATGACATACATTACACTTCCCTATAGCTAGAACAAAAGGAATGTCTGTCATTTGAGGATACTCATCCTTTGTTGCACTAGCATAGGAACGAAGCATGCCAACACCTCAACCAGCAGCTGTTGGAGGCAAGGCTGATGAAGCAGAGATTGAAGTAAGGATTTGTTGATGAGGCTCGACCATCTCCTGACGATAACAGAGAAGTTCCAAACAATCGAAATACGATCCAAATCGGGGAAAATCGGAAGAGATGTTGTAAACGAAAGGGAAGGATATCAAAACTCAATCAGGGCCTCGGCAAACACTGTGAGGGTCAGGCTACATGACCAAACGTTCGCTGGGAGCAGGACCACATCCGGCTCACCACGCGAACGAAAAACAATTGAGGGGACAAGCCTCTGGTGGCCGGTATTTGCAGCAGCGTTGCCAACGGTAACACAGGTAACTCATTTGACTAGATTTTACCTGGAGCGTTGGTAACGCTGACAGTTAAAATTACCCACTTAGTGGGTAACTGTGGGGATATAGTTCGGGCTGGTCAGTAACCAGGGCTAATTCAGGTGTTCAGGGAGTGTATTGCAATATACTATTAAATGTAATTAACACATTGTAATGATGCCCAGAGCACCCACTCATGTCAAGCATAAAGAAAAGTACTTCCAACTAAACAAAACAAGAAAAAACAAAAAATATAAAAATGAAAGAATCTCACAAACAATAACAATAAACATACAGTAATATTCACACAGATGACAAATACAAAGGGTGTGGAAGATTAGAAGTCAGAAAAGCAGCAAAGGTAGAAGAACTACAGGCAGGGGCAAAGAGAAAAGAGAAGGCATCAATGCATGACAGACAGAGTGCCTCAGTTGGGCATTAAAATATCAAGACCTGGTTTCATATGTCAAGACTGGTGAAAAAGTGGATATACAGCAACCCCTCTTAGTTTCATTAAGTGTACATAGGATGTGGTAAGCTGCAAAATGTGGCTATAGGAATAGTTCTATGCCAATACCAAAACCATAGTATAACACTGTAACATACAGAGCCTGTCCTATTTAAAAGATATATATACAATTCCTACAATTGGTTCACCTCTAATTGGAGATTGCATGAAAAGTTCATGGCCTAAACTATGCTATCACTACAAAAACCAGCATGGCATAGGATAATTAAACCTTTACCCATATTGTTTGTCTATTAACAAAACATTATTTCTCCATCCACTTCCTTGCAAATGAATACTGTATTAATGTTCATCTTGGGTTTACGAGGTATTGCTCTCAAAACTCACCAGATGGGATCAGCTGATGATGGGTAATACCTTGAGTAGCTATGTGAATATTTCCCTGAGTAGCTATATTAATATTTTAAGGCAAAATTACAGTAACTGGCTACTACCATGTATAAAAAAAAAAAAAAAAAAAAAGTCGGTAGGAATAGAAAATTAGTCAAAGGTACTAAACATCCCAAGTAACTGGGAGGAGTTATGAGCAAATCAGGAGAATTATTTCACAGATCAAAAGTTATAATGTGGTTTTATTAGAACATATATCTTGCAACTAGCTAATCATTTCAGTCACTGGGTCTTTGCAAATTCTGCCTGTCCCACAGCAAGAGCTGCAATGAATTATTTTACTTTGTTCACTGTCTGTTGTGAGTGAAACTGGGGTTGGATAAAGGATGAAGTTTCAGTGTCATATGTGATGCAAAGGATTTGTATAAAAAATTATATAAGTTTATAGTATCGAAACGACCGTCATGCACTAACACAAAAACTTCACCCATAGTGCAAGCTAATGATGAACCAGCAGAATACACCACCAGTAAGCAAAACTGGATAAATAATTCCAGATTTAAAGTATTACAGTGTTGACTTATCTTAAAATATTCAAGTTACTGATAAATTCTTTGTAATCTAGTATATTAGCATTTAACACTTATTGGAAATATTTCATAAACATAGTTAGAAATAAAGAGTAGTCTACTTGCTCCTCTTGCTGCTCTTTTTGAATCATAAGGGGGTTTGTTTACAAAGCAAGGGAAATGATGCACTGTATATGTATGTGCCAGGTTCTGTGTACTACATACTATCCATAAAAATCTATCAATATCCCTTGGAAAAGAAATTCTAACAAGTTTTCAAGGTAATGCACAAATAAAACCTACCTGGTGCATGGCCTGACATTTCTAAAGATGGAACTCCCAATTTTGATGTAGGCCCACTCATCTTCATCATAGGCTTTACTAATACCTTCAACAAGAATATTAGGTCTAAAATTTTCTGGCGGTGTCTGACAACTGACCCTACTTTGAAGATCATTAATAGACTCTTTTGTCATCAATAAGTATGGAAAAGAGTCTGCATATAAACACTGAAATGAAAAAATAAACATGAAATTCTTAAAAAATATATCAAGTTTGAATCCATACTGCATGGGTGTGTTTCACAAATACTTTATCTTATATAACATTTTTAGAATGAGGCCATTAATCATAACAAGCATATGTTAATATCCATGTCCTAATTCACCAGTCTTTTGTCTGTTGGGTAGAAGATAGTCAGACCACATAAGTTTCCTCTGCATCTTCATGTAGAGTATGTCTTACGGAGATATGTGATTATGCTTGTAATATATGCCTTCAAGAGATATGTAATTATGCTGGTAAGTCTTCTTTTCTAGAAAGGATAGCATATGTACTAATCACAGCTTGGAGGAAAACAATGGACTAAGTTGGAATTTCCAAGCTAATGAAAAAAATCTGAATTCTGTCTTCCATGAAACAAGCAGGAACATCCAGTGGTGATAAGCATACCCAAATGTAGCACTTGTAGATAGTTTGATGCTTGACTTCTCCCAATTAATGTGAATGTTCAGGTCTTGACATGTTGACAAAAGCATTTAAAAGTGATAGTAAAGCTAAGCTGGGTTCAAGGCCACTTAGTCAATTGTCTAAACACCTTGGAAGCCCAAGTCCTGGTAGACCTCAGCAGCAAATGAAGCAAGGGTAGTGCTAATGACTTAGGGTTTATGGCTAATTTGATGACCATTACTGTGAACTGATGCACCCTGTCTGCCCCAAGGACTAATGAATTGCCTGGAGATGCTCTAGGCACTGGCTAATGGACATTTTCTTTTACTACTACATTGTGGACTAAAGCATCTGGAATTACTTTTCAAATGAAAATAGCTAATAACAAGTAATGGCTTTATGTTTTCTATGGCTACTGAAGCACAGAAACATGTACACTAATGGGATGGCAAAGCCTAAGACTGCCAACATTATAGTAAGTTTAGTTTGATGTTGAATTTAAAATTCTATTTAGTAAGAAAACTGCATGACCATTACAACAAATTATTTCATAAGTTGTTGGAGACACTACACTCCACCAAGTCCTCAGTAGCCAGGTTTGCAACTCTGCATGTGACAGGAACACCAAAACCAATATTCTATTGAAACTTATGTTGAATTACATTGAAATTACAAAGATACTGGTGCCTCATGGACTTATCACTCCATCCAAGAAGACACCTTTGAACAAATAATTAAATAAAAATAAATCACACTAGTGTGTCACTCCTTTTATCTATTATATTATTTCACAGTCCAATGATTCCTGTAATCTGTGTTGCATCCTGAAGTATCAAAAATATTTCCTACAAGTGACTCCTCCATCTGTGCATTTCTAGACTAAAAATTGAGGCTTTCTGGCCTCCTTGAATATCTAATGTGTCTGACTAATAGTATTCATTTAGTTACTGCCTGCACTGTTTCTAATTTTCCTAGCATATTTAAATTGGGGTCTTTGTATGTCCCACTAATATCAAGTACGTATTGTCTTTTTTTCCTATTAGTAATTTGACATTTAATGTACCCTAATATTTTCTTGGGTTTATCTTCAACTTCTATACATTGTCTTAAAGACTGCAAGTCATCTATCTTGGTGGTAATAATGAACTCACTGTATGTTCTCTCTAAGAAAAGAAAAGTCCTATCTCTTTTGTACCCAAGCACATTTTATATGGTCATCTTTTTTTATAACATATTTGCATGACTTTGCATTTGTCTAAGGAGAATGACATCAGTCATTTGACAGTTCACTCACCTACTTTCTCAAGGTTAATCTTAAACCTGTTCTATATCTGTAACATTAACTAGCACTGAAGCCCTTTTTTGTATCACCAGCAAACTTGGTTTGTTTGCTAATCAACCTAAGTCCAGGTCATTCATGTAGCTAATGAAGATCAGGTCAATAGGCCAGTAGTTTCCTTGTCCACCCTTAGAATACTTTTTAGAGTTCTGATGCAATCTTCATAACTTTTATTTGCCCTAAAGATGATCTGTAAGGGTCACAGAAGAGAGGAGCAAATTACCCATTGCTTCTTTATTGCCACTTGGGTGAAATCTATCTGTACCTAGGGGCTTGTTGTCTTAATTAACTTTCTTCATGTACTGTATCTCCATTTTTACAATTTCTTAACTTTTATATTTTAAGAATAGCTTTAATAAATTTAAGTACCCTCAAAAAGTTGGTTTAACACTCCAAGGACAAGATAAGGAATAGTATCAAGGTCCTCCTTAACCCATGCACACAAACAGTTGGTGAAACTCTCAGTTATTATTCTAAGGTCAATAGAAATTATTAATCATGGATGTTACTTTCCATAATGAGGTTGCAGCAAACTCATCAACTATGTACTTCCAATATAGTAGTTCATTGACTGGAATAATAGTTCTTGTCTCTTATGAGCATTTCAGGTCGTAAAAATCTGCATGCAGAGTACAAAGGAGTGGCTTCAAATTGTTCATATGCACAGTATAAAATAGATACAAATACTGGGATTATATATTGCATAGTGAAATGAGGATGTCTGGCTTTACAAAATTAGAATTTAAAAGATGTTGGACAGTTTACAGCATAATTACTCATAGGCAATGATACATATATATATATATATGTATATATATATATATATATATATATATATATATATATATATATATATATATATATATATATATATATTATATATATATATATATATATATATATATATATATATATATATATATATATATATATATATATATATATATATATATATATATATATACATATATATATATATATATATTATATATATATATATATATATATATATATATATATATATATATATATATATATATATATATATATATATATATATATATATATATATATATATATATATATATATTAATTCAATTCTCTCCTTACTTATGCAATCTTAGATCTGTCACATTATACAGAGAAAATAACCATAAAATTTATGAAATAAACAATAAGTATTCAATAAGCAAAAATTATATACACATCTCTGTAAAGAACATCTGAAATAGCAGCACTTCTTATAATTTCTGGTATCTTTACTAAATACATCTAAACAATTATGAACTTACATTATCATCCTTCTTCACAATGGAGGAAACTTGCCAACAAAACTCTCTGTTGTTCTAGGAGAAGGGATAGTGGAATGGTGGAGGTAAACGAGCTTTTTTCCCAAAAACATTCTCAAGCCATCTTGCAGGCACGCATTCTCCACAGTCTAAACCTGGGGTCAAATATACTCGCAAAAATGCTGTAAAGATTCAAAGAGCCATTACATACAATGGAGAGAAATATCACTTGTGATCAAATAATCCTTTTCACATACAAAATTTTATGTGCTCATTTGTTTACAAAGAAACTGATGATGAAATAAATTAGGGAACAGTGATAATCAAATACAGTAATTCCCAGTTCACTACAGCTGTAACCAACAGTAAATAACTGCATACAGTATGCAAGTCATTTATTTTTGTTTGAGTAAGCACCAACTGAATAATGAATTTACTTTAATTTTCCTTGTTTATAACTTATGAATAAATACCTGGGATGTGAGGGAATATCTAAGTGGTTTTCCACTAAAAGTTTTCAGATCTTTGTGTTAATGCATTTACAAGGAGAGTTATTACTAATGCACATAAGAAATTCTGATTCATACAAACAAATCCCTTACTTTACTACAATTTGTAGTACAGCATCAGACAAGCTTTGAAACATCAACTTATGAAGTTTCACAAGAAAAGATTATCCTTCATTAGAAAAATGAAATTTTCATTATTAAAATGAAGTTTTATTGTATACTTACCGAACAATTATAGAGCCGTGATTTCCACGAGCGGCAGGATACTAAATTCAAATTTAGCGTCGTTGGCGTCGCCAACACTGGTGGTGATGACGTCATCTCCCTCCACTCGCGGGAGAACCAGGTACAACTGCCCAAGTGAATCCAATCCATCTTTCTGCCCGTCCGTCCACCTAAGGGGAGGAGGGTGGGTATAATCATAATTGTTCGGTAAGTATACAATAAAACTTCATTTTAATAATGAAAATTTCATTTTTATTGTAGTGTCTTACCGAACAATTATAGAGCTGATTACACAATTTATGGGAAGGTGGGATTCAGTGGACCACTAGTATTTTTAAATGGTTACATTTATTGCAATACCAGTAAACACTCAAGGGTTGTCGTTGTACCTTACCTTGTAAGAGAGCTACAGCAGACTGTTACTGCCTCTGGTCGGTGCTCTTCTTACTATTGTAGAGGAATTGGAATTTGACCAAAGTTAGCCTCTACAGGAGTGGAATCCTTCCGTAGTTCAAGCGAGTCAAGGGGCGGCTGGGGGGGGGGGGGGGGGGGGGACTGACGGAGGATAGTAACAACAAAGATTGCCCTTGCCTGGGCTAAGACCAGAAATTCAATCATACAAAACATTTGTCACAACACAGATTTAAAAACATATATAACCCAACCATTGTAAAATCTGACCTAACAGACTGGTGAGTATCCCAGGTACTCAGTACCCCAGCTTCCCTTGAACTCGACAACCTATTCAAGGTGAAAACGTTAGCATAGAGGTGACGACCCCTGTGCCGTTTCTCCCAACACCATGCCAGAAACCGCCACCGGACCTAACGTTTTACAATTCTCGAAAACCGTTTCGATCTCTTTGAGATAATGACTCGCAAAAACCGAATTCGATCTCCAGAACGTGCTCTGAAGAATCGAAGCTAAAGATAAATTCTTTCTGAATGCTAAAGAAGTTGCCACTGCTCTAACCTCGTGAGCTTTTAACTCTCAGAACGGAAAAGATTGTCGTTCTCGGACTGCGAGTGAGCTTCCCTGATAAGCTCTTCTAATAAAGAACGATATAGCATTCTTAGAAAGAGGACAGAGGGATTTTGAAACCGAGGTCCAGAGCTTAGAAGATTGTCCTCTAATACCCTTAGTGGCAAACAGATACTGCTTAATAGACCCTGACTGGACATAAGAGCCTTTCTTCCTCCTCATGTCCAACGAACAAATCAGATAAGTTCCTTACCACAAAACTCCTCGGCCAAGGATTAGAAGGATTCTCATTTTTGGCTAGAAGGTCAAAGATACCGAAAATACAGCATTGCCTTGAGAGAAACCGACTCTTTTGCTATAGCGTGCAATTCGCTGACACGCTTAGCAGAAGCTAGTGCAATAAGAAAGAGTGCCTTCTTAGTCAAGTTCCTGAGTGAAGCCGACTTCAAAGGCTCAAACGGTGGCCCCATGAGGAACTTAAGCACCACATCTAAGTCCAATCCACTGTATCTTGCGGAAGCTTAGTGGTTTCGAAAGACCTAATGAGGTCCGACAGATCTGAATTGGAGGAAATATCCAAACCTCGATTCCCCCCGTCGAAAAACCAACGGAGAGGAGCATGGCTCTATATCTCTGATCGTCGAAGGAGCCAGTTTCTTAGAGTTCCTAAGAAATAGAAGAAAATCTGCTATTTCTGTTAAAGAGGTCGCAGAAGTAGAGACTTTAGCACTTCTACACCACTCTCTGAAGATTCTCCACTTCCCTTGATAGAGTTTGTTAGAAGACTCTCTCCTACAACGAGCGATAGCTTCTGCAGCTCTTCTTGAAAATCCTTTCGCTCTGACAAGATTCCGGACAGTCTGAACCCTGTCAGAGCTAGAGCGGACAAGTTTTGGTGGAACCTCTTGAAGTGAGGTTGTTTGAGAAGCCACTTCTCTGGAGGAAGAAGTCTGGGGGAAGTCTACTAACAACTGGAGAAGGTCCGGGAACCACTCTTTCCTGGGCCAAAAGGGAGCGATTAACGTTAGTGTTACATTGCTGTGCGACATGAACTTGTTCAGCACCTCTCTTATTAGACCGAACGGAGGGAATGCATAAGCTTCCAGACCCGACCAATCCAACAGCATTGCGTCCACCGACCAAGCTAGAGGATCTGGGACTGGAGAACAAAAGAGAGGAAGACGGTTGTTCCTTGATGTCGCGAACAGGTCTATTGACGGTCGTCCCCAAAGGCGCCAAAGTTTCTGACAAATCTTGTTGTCCAAAGTCCACTCCAGAGGTAACACTTGCTGTTGACGACTTCTTAAAACTCGTCCGCCAGGACGTTCATACTTTCCCGGAACAAATCTCGGGACTAGCTGAACCTTCGCTTCGTTTTGACCCACAGGAGGAGATCCTTGGCTACTTCGTACAGAGAGAAAGACTGAGTCCCCCCCTGTTTCCGCACGTACGAGAGAGCCGTGGAGTTGTCGGAATGCACTGCCACTACTCGACCTTCTACTAAGCTCCGAAACTGTCTGAGCCCCAAGAAAATTGCTAACAGGGTTCCTTTACATTTATTGGTGGAACTTCTTCTCCTTCTCCGACCAAGCTCCTGAAGTCCGTTGATTTCCCAGTAGGGCTCCCCACCTGTGTCCGATGCGTCGGAAAAGAACTGTAGGTTCGGGAGGATGGGTCGTAAATCTAACCCTTCTTCCAACCTTGTTCGAGAGAGCCACCACCTTAGGTCCTCTCTTATTTGATCTGTGACAGGAAAGGTAATCGAGTCTGTTGTGTCTTCCTGCACCAAGAGGCTCTCAGGAAAAACTGCAGAGGTCTCATGTGCAGTCTTCCCAACGTTCACAAAATTTCTCCACTGACGTCAATTTGCCCAGGGAGCCTCATCCACTGATTGGCAGAAACTTACCTTTTTGTCCAAGAACTCCTGAACTGTCTCCAGACAGCCTTGAACCCTCTTCGGGGACAGAAAAGCCCAAAAGAAAACTTGAGCATTCAGAATCATCCCCAAATAAAGGATGCTCTGAGATGGAACCAACTGGGACTTCTGTTTGTTGACCAGAATTCCTAACTTTCTGGCAAGATCCAAGAGTTGTTCCAAGGGTCCTTCATGCACCGACTCTCTGATTCCCGACCGGAGAAAGCCATCGTCCGATCGAGGGAGATTCTTACTCCTAATATTTGCAAGCCAGCTTCCTATCGGGGATAGAACCCTGGTGAAAACTTGAGGAGCGGTCGCTAGTCCGAAGCAAAGAAATCGCCCGAAACTGAAACACCTTGCCTTCGAACATGAACCTCAGGTACTTCCGAGATTCGCGATGTATCGGAATGTGAAAATAAGCGTCTTGCATGTCCAGAGAGACCATCCAATCCCCTGTTCTGATGGAACCTCCAGAACGACCGAGTGGTCTCCATATGAAATTTTGTTTTCTGGACATGCAAGTTCAGGGCGCTCACATCCAAAACCGGCCTCCAGCCCCCTGATGACTTGGGAACTACAAAAAGGCGATTGTAAAAGCCTGGAGGAAATCCCCTTCTATCTGTTCTATCGCTTCTTTGAGAACAAGCGCTTCCACTTCTGCGGCTAGCGCCAGAAATTTGTCTGAGCCCGGAGAGTATGCCTGGAATGGAATTTGGCACAGGTGAGAGCGAGGGAGGTGAAACGAGAGGATACGATAGCCGAACTTGAGTACTTGCACTACCCAGGCTTCTGCTCCTCTGTTTTCCCATTCCTCCCAAAACAGAGCCGACCTGGCTCCCACTGGTGCATGAAGAACCGAGCTTTCATTTGGAAGGTTTGTTAACCTTGGCCGAGGCCTTAGACTGAGGTCGCAAATTCGACTTCGGCCGAAAGAAGCGCTTCGGGTTTTCTCCCTCGAAAAGGCACTTGGCCAGAGGAGAAACCGAAGGAACAGTCTCCACAGGAGCTTTAGGTCTCTTAGTAGACTGTGCCAGTAAATCCGAAGTAGATTTCTTATCTAGCGCAGACGAAATTGACAACACTACATCGTCTGGAAAGAGGTTATCTTTCACAAAAGGAGCAAACAAGAGAGCAGACTTCTGTTGGGAAGTAACCCTTTTAGAAGCAAAGGAGCACCAAAGTTGCTATTTTCTTAAGGGTACCAA
The DNA here is from genome assembly GCF_015104395.2 of Macrobrachium nipponense. NCBI lineage: Eukaryota > Metazoa > Arthropoda > Malacostraca > Decapoda > Palaemonidae > Macrobrachium > Macrobrachium nipponense. Next base: position 22,254,711 of record NC_061096.1, read on the forward strand.
AGGCGATGAGCGAAGCTAACTCATCACATCCATCCCTAATGGATTTGTCCGCACAGGACAGAAACACCAATCCAATCCTCCGCTAACTCCTGAAAAGAGAAGGACAGTCTTCGATCTTGGCCGCTAAAGCGCCAATAGTCCAATGCAAGGAAGCTAAAGACTTCCAAAAGTTTAAATTGATTCTTTACAACGTGGTCCAACTCCGGCGCTGTAAAGAAAACTTTCGCTGCGGCGAAAGCAGATCTTCTAGAGAGTCGATTAAACTGGAGAAGTCTCCCTGGAGGAGGCAGAAACTCCCAGAGAAGGAGCTTCCCCAGTTACATAAAACCTATACCTCTTACGAAGCAACTTAGAGGGAGGGTAAGCAAAAAGAGCCTTCCCTAAGTCTCTTTCATAGACATCCATTTCTCAGTCTCTTTCAACGAATGTCTAACCGCTTTAGATAGAACAAGTTTTTGGGAGGAGAGGGTCTGAAGTTTTCCTCCTCATCAAAAAAGTCGAAGTTGGGGAGCGCGGAGCCGCTTTGTTCAAAATAATCTGGATAAGATACCAGAAGAAATCTAAGGAGACGTGAATAACACGAGAGGTGATGTGAATCCTCCTCCTCTACTTCTTCTTCATTCTCCGATACCGCCGAAGAAGTAGACGGAACTGACAACCTGATCTGAAGGTTTCGAACCACCCTTGGACTCATTCATCCAGTTGGTTAACATCTCTAACTGCTTGCGCAAAGGCGCCAGAGACGAATCAAAAACAGTTAACGTAGGCTTGGAAGAGCCTAAATGTTCAGCAGGAGGCGGAAAAACTACTTGCGCCTCGCTCGGAGCCGCCGAAATTCGAGGCGAAACAGGCGCATCAGGCGTAACAGACGAAAAAAGCGCCTAAGAAACACCCTTAGAACTGCTAGCTACAGCGCTAAAACCACAATCTCTACTAGTAGATGGAGCCGAAAAAAGGCACAGATTGAGGCGACGAACGAGCCGCTAACGGCCGCGGCGCAACCCTACTCTCAGGCTCCTTATACCGCTTGACTGGAGGAGGGGAAGAATCGCGCCTAAACGCCTCTTTAAGGGACGCGATTTGAATTTTGGCCTAGCCTAAACCTCCTCCTTCTTACTCTATAAAAATGAATAATCTACCCACCTGTACGCTTTCTCCAACTCCAGTACACTCCAGAAATCACCTTAAAAACACCAGCACCACAAGACTTACGACCCAAAAAAACAACTCCTACCAGACAGAGAGCTCTCCCCTACCAACCACACACCACCAACACGTGCGTTTCTACTCCCCGTGTTATTGTTTACATCCTGCCGACGCCGCCGCCATCTTGTCTATGACGTCACAGCCTATGACGTCACAACACAACTTAAATACATCAACAGACACCTTCTAGAATCTACCACATGTTGTCTATATATAGGACACCCACCATATTTCAACAATGCATAAAATACCCATAACAATTATACAATATATAATCACACTTATCTATACCCATAACAATTATACAATATATAATCACACTTATCTCTTCTCCCCTCCGACTGTTTCCTAACCTAGTATTCCCCTCTTAATTTCCTTCGTCCTCCAACTCTTTACCCTCTACATATTTTTCTAATACATTCCCCCTGAAACTCCTGCTTTAGTGCAAAAATCATCTACGTGTGTACACAAAATGCCTTCCAATTTATTGTTCTTTTTCCAAAAGAATATATTAGGTTCTAGTCTACTTCTCTCACCTTGAAGCTCCTTCACTACTTTCACCACTTTACAATACCATGCTTTTGCTGGCATCCTTGAGCCCATAGACTGTTTTCTCAACTTCCATAATCCCCTCCAACCATCTTCCCTTGGTGGCTTCAAGTACACTTCTCTTGTATCTCGTCACCTTGTAAATGCAGTTTTGACATCCAATGTATAACAATTCCAATTTTTCACCTTTATTATGGTTAGACAGAATTTTAAAATTCAGCATTGCATGTGGGAGCATCCTTTCCCACGCAGCCATTTCTTCTTCAAACCCTCTAGCTACCAATCTTGCTTGTACATATCCTTTCCCCCCCTTTTATCTTTTTCAGTTACTATCCATCTTGTAGATATAGCTTTTTGTCCAACATCATTTACCTCCTCATATACTGGTTATCTCTCCAACTTAGAAGTTCTTTTTCTTTAGCTTCCATTATGCTTCTATTTTCAAATCCCAGCAACACCTCCTCTTCATCTTCAATTTTTTTCTACCTGACTATAATCCCTCAAGTTAACCCACCCTTTGTCACCTGACTGTGAGTCTCGTATATTGTACGAATCAGCCCATGCTTGGCTTGATCTTTTTCCTGCAAGACCTAAAATAGTCCATTCTTCTACTTGTCCTGTATCATTGTTTATAGCCCTAACTCTATTTCCCTTTTTGAATTTTGGTATCTCTTCCATTAACTCGCTTTCTATTGACCCACTTTGCCCGTTATCTTCCACTGTTTCCTCTATCACCTCTCTTTCTATAGTCTCTTCTGTGTCTGCATTCCTTCTCTCACCCATTATCTCCTCTCCTTCCAGCCAATCTACTTTCCCTTCATTTGGGCCATCTGACCTACCTTTCACCCCATGGGATTTATCTATTCTAGCCGATATCTCTTCTGTATCTGGTGATCGTCGTTGAATCCTTGTCACATGTATCCTAGCTACTTCTCTTAAAGAATCCCCATGTTTGACTATTATTGTTTTCCCCGATACTCCCACTACCTGAGCAGGTCCTCTCCATTCATTTTCATTTTCCCTCTTATAGAATACCTCATCTCCTACACGCTTCTTCAAATTTATGTTCTCTGATGTTTTTTTGTTTAGCGCTATTCTTATTTTATTACAGGACTCATTTTTTATAAATGCTTCTCTGGCCTTGTGCATTGCATTCAGTGTGTCCCTTACCATACCCTCTTCCATCCCTTTTTCTCTGCTTGCAGGACTAGAACTTTCTTCTCCTATTAGGTTAGGCAGTGAAGGGTTTTTTCCAAATACTAATTGGTTGGGAGAGAAACCTCCATTATTCATTAAACAGTTCCTAGCACTACTACACCCATTTCAAAGCTAGGGACCAATCTACTTCCTCTTCCTCCATCATCTTCCTTACACTTCCCTGATCATGCCTACGGTCTTTTCACATAATCCGTTGCTCCACGGAGATTCTGATGCTGTGGCTAATACTTTAATATATTCCATTTTTTCTGCCATCCTCCTTACTTTTTCATTTTGAAATTCTCCCCATTATCTGACAATATTTTGGAGGGTGCTCCAAATATAGCAAACAGCACTCAAAAACAAAAGTATCTTTATTATAGTTTCTGGTTTCTTATCTTTTATCCAACAGGCCTGACAATATCTCGTTGCCATATCCACTATTACCAAGAACTTTCTCTCTTCTATCTCTCCCACATCCATCGCTACGACTTCATTGAACGTTTACTCCAAGAAAAGCCTACTACCGGTTTGGCGGGGTTTCTTTGTATTCTTTTTACAAACCTCCAATTTTAATTTTAAGCAGTTCCGTTAGTAACTTTCTTATTTCCTCTTTTTCTTTTTTTTCGATTAACCCATTAACTCCATTGGTGCTTGCCTCTGTTAGCTTCCATCTTTTATCTCCAACTATTCCATGACCAAACTGTAAATGTAATTTCGTCATTGTGTTTTCTTAATTTCCCTCCCCCCGGATTCTTTCCCTTCCAACCCTCCAGTAATAATTCTTCTACCTTCCTCCTCCTTATAGGCACTCTAAATGACCTGTTCGTCTTCTCTTAACTTACTACTTTCATTCCCCCTAATACTTCTACTATGACACAATTTTCTTTCAAATTTAGGGTCATACCCATTTTACTCATGGTTTGCTTACCTATCAGCCAGGGTATATCACCTTGCAGAATTTCCGTCTTCAAATAAAACTTTCTGTTTTTTAGTATCACAGGTATTTCTATTATTCCTCTGGACTTATAAGATGTCTCACCAAAATTAAAACACTTTATTAGACTCTGTCCTAGTGTCCCTCATTCTCCTCAACTCTTCCTGACTCAAAATCCATGACAATACGTGCTAGTCACAATTCCCCGCAAACTGTTGAGGGGGTTTTTTTACACCCTGTGTCCAAAATTGCATCACCACCTCCCATGTGCTTCCACTATTTTATTAACTTCTCCTACATAAACCTCTTCTTCTTCTGTCCCATTTTCTGTTTTTTTCCTTATTTTATTTCTTCTAGTCTTGTTTCAGTTTTCTTCCTATTATGAAAATTCTGAGGACAATCCCTAGCCCAATGCCATTCTGAGCTGCATATGCACATACTGTTACCTTCCCTTCTTGTTTATAGGATTTCTACCACCCCTTCCTCGGTTCCATCTTCCCCGATATCTTTGGTTTTTCCCTCCTCTCCCAGAACTGGCATTGCTTCTGACGAACCCCACCATTCCCGTCCTCTTTAGTCCCCTAATCCCAATCAAAATAGTCTTTTCATTGTTTGCGACACTGTTCCGTACTCTAGCTTTTCTTGCCCACAAGCCGATAATACCATTTGTTTTTGATTTTCCGTGAGATTTGCTTGCTCTATTACATGATACCCCTTGACTTCGCCTTCAAGCGCGCCTTTCCCCATTGCTCTTTCACACTCAGATGCTGCCTTCTCGTATCTAATTAAATAGTCCGCCATATTTTCACTAGATTCTCTTCTTATTAGAAGGTATCTTTTTATTCTACCGTAAGTCTCCATTACCGAGTCTTTTAGATAGGCTTTATCTAGTTTCTCTAGGATTAACTTTGGACCCTCTGTACCAGTAAGTTTATCTTTATCTAATGCTTCCACTAGCTCTCGGGCTTCCCTTTTAAGCTCATTCTCATTTCTATCGCCGGGTATTTTGTATCTTCTCCATACAACAATAGCCAATCTTCGGCTTGACCTTTCCATTCTTTGTTATTCTTCTTGTATCCCGCTAAACCTAGGACATTCCCTTCTCCATCTAGTAGTCTCCCTTTGTTCACTGTCGGATCCAGGCATCTTTGATCAACCACGCTCTGGTACCAGTTTGAATTTTGGCCTAGCCTAACTCCTTTCTTACTCTATAAAAATGAATAATCTACCCACCTGTACGCTTTCTCCAACTCCAGTACACTCCAGAAATCACCTTAAAACACCAGCACCACAAAGACTTACGACCCAAAAAACAACTCCTACCAGACAGAGAGCTCTCCCCTACCAACCACACACCCACCAACAGTGCTTTCTACCTCCCCGTGTTATTGTTTACATCCTGCCGACGCCGCCCGCCATCTTGTCTATGACTCACAGCCTATGACGTCACAACAACTTAAATACATCAACAGACACCTTCTAGAATCTACCACATGTTGTCTATATATAGGACACCCACCATATTTCAAAACAATGCATAAAATACCATAACAATTATACAATATATAATCACACTTATCTATACCCATAACAATTATACAATAATAATCACGCGAATGGGCACGAATCTCGCCAAGAGCGCCGCGCGACCGGAGACGAATCGCTTGAATCATTCGAAAGGCGTCTGACCGCAACACCTTTCCAACGCTTAACCGAGCCCTGTTGAGGCGCAACAGGCTCAACAAGAGAGGCGCCTGTCTGTGGGCAAATCCCGATCGACTCCCTTGGACTTCCGGTATGTCTTCTCCCCGGTGCGGGGGAGCTGGACAGTGACCTTTGTCTAGGAGACGTGTCAGGCTCAACTACACTCTTACCTGAAGCCGCTTTCTCCAAAAACGTCTTAACTGAATTACCAAGTTGCAAAACCGTATTCGCTAGTACCGAAAATTTCTGATCTAACCTCGATTCCAGACTGGCAATGGTGTCGGAAGAAACTACACGGGAAGCCGGAGAAGTGGGATTAGTAGGAGGAATAGGAGGTGTAGTTAAAGGAGACATAACAATTTGAGGAGAAACAGAAGGAACAGATGCATCGCAAGACGAAGCAGAGCTAAGTCTACTTTCCCTAAGCGCTGCTTTTCTAATTCTGTCTTTAGCTAATTTCTCCGAGTATGAACTAAAAAACTTCCATTGAGAATCAGTCCAATCACTACACTCGTTACATGTTCGATCTGCTGAACAAACCTGTCCCCTACACTTAACACATTTAGTGTGAGAATCATACTCTAACTTGGATAATCTAGTTTTACATCCTGAGATGCAAAACCTAACTCCCGACGGACTAGAATCCGACATGGCAACGCCTAAATAAAAAGCAAAATAACAACAACGCCAAAAAAGAGTACTTCACCAATTCCGAAGATCAAATCCACAAGAAAAAAAGCGAAGCAAAGTCATCCAACCGCACCGACCACCGATGTTCACCGGACGCCGGCAGGAAAAGAATTGGATTCACCTGGGCAGTTGTACCTGGTTCTCCCGCGAGTGGAGGGAGATGACGTCATCACCACCAGTGTTGGCGACGCCGACGCGCTAAATTTGAATTTAGTATCCTGCCGCTCGTGGAAATCACGGCTCTATAATTGTTCGGTAAGACACTACAATAAAAAGCTTCATTATCCATTACATAAAAAATGTAACTGACGTCTACGGAACATGTAAAACTGGGTCTGAACTTGGTTGTGCTATGTCTCCATAGCAGAGATACTCCAAACCTGTTTCATCTTCATTCCACAGATAAATAATGGCAATGGCACCTTTGGCCATGACGTAGATGCAACAGCCCAAAAAGATGGTCATAAATGCTTGGAGTCCTAAGAATACCACCTGTACTGCTAGTAAGTTTGCGAGTTTGTAACTCTTTCCTGGCCCATGCTCTCCTCACTCAAGATTCCAACAGGTGGGTGGCCCATTAGGCAGCTGAGGCATCACAAAACATTAGGAGTTTAGGGTTGGGTAGTACCAATGGTACTTTCTTTTGTAGATTCTGATGATCCTGCCACCAACAAAGACCAGAAAAAAAACTTAATCTGTGACTGAAATTCTATTGGATGGAGGCATCAAGGCTGCTTCCAACACAAGGCCAACTATAGCTCAATGAGTGATTAAGGAGAGGATGAACCAATTTCTCCAGGGATACCAGGTGCCCAATTAACTCCTGCCAAGCCCTGACTGTCAGAAAAAGAGGGGCAAAGAAACTTTGTCCTTCAATGGATTGACTGTATAAAAGGAGTTCGCTCAACTTCTCCAAGTTGACTTGTAAGTGCAGGGACCAACTCATGTCCAGAAGAAGGTGTAGATGTTTCTTCAACTGCTCTCTTGAAGAAACCAAGACTACCCAGTGGTTCAGAATTGTCTGTTTTATACTAGCATATGAGATGGTGGTTTTACTTGAGGTGGATTTTTGACCAGTGGTAGGAAAACCTGTACCACGAGACACTTGATTAATCTTTTGCTGCAATGAAATGAAGAAAATTTTATTCCAATGTTAAAAAGAGACTTCTACTTATTAATCAGACCACCAAAATAACTTGTAAGCTACTTGGGAACGGATAACTCTGAGAGTTTGTCAAAGCTAGTAGTCTGGTATTTCTCTTCTTGTCACTTTAATTTTGAATTGCATACCTCTGTGTTGCCTGGTAAAATAAGTATGCATCTGTTTACAATATGTGGTGAATGAAGGGTGTATACCTAATACAGAATGTTTATTGTTACTTACTTTATGGTTGCTTCATTTTTCTCAGCTTCTACCTGCTCTAGATCAACAGACAACTCTTCAACATCTGGATATTTCAAAGTTAGTGAGTTGCCATTTAAGAGAGGTTTAATCTTCACAGTAGCACCAATCATGGACCCCCTAATCAGGGATCCGCTTTCTGTTGTAAAAGCAAATGATCTGAAAATAGCAAAAAAAATTAAGTCAGTTCCTTCTACATCATCAAAACTTATCTTAATAAAATAGATTCTCACTAAGGTATACAAGTATATTATACACTAATTTCCCTGCAGTTTTTTCCTCTGAATAACAGTAAAAATCCTTACACTAATTATAAAAACAATGTCTTCTGGGAAAACAGTATAGTAAAGCACAGATATCTACCAAGCCTTATCCAGTTCCCAACCAACACCCCAAAAGATGGAGAGATTGACTATTCTGTGTACCATCTATCAGGATGCTCCAAGAATTAGTGACCCACTTATCATACTCTTTTCAATCTTCTGATGCTGAGGTTGCCTTGGATACAATGTTCCACCTTTGATTTTCCACCTTGGGTAAAGAATTATTTTTCAATAAAAATGTTGTCCAGAAAGCAGTATATGACATAAACATAGCTGCCATGAATGTCACATCTTTATAGCCCTTATGCAAGCTTTATAGCCCTTATGCAAGTCATTGGTCCTTAAGTGTACTTGGTGCACCCCAGATATTTTCTTTCAATTGCTTAGTCTGTACAAAACCTCTGGCCTTGTTATATTTCTCAAATTTGATAAACTAATACAGCAATTTCTGCCATTGGGCTTCTTGGATGTGTATTGGGATATCACAGGAAATTGGAGAGGAAATCTCCAGTGAATGGAACTTAAAAGATGGAAAGGCATATTTTTAATTCCTCTCCTAGGTTCATCTAGAGAAAACAACTACATCACCATCATAAATACACCACATCTTTCACAGTAACTCCTCCCTTCCAGAAAAAAAGTTATGCCAAAAAAAAGCTGATGGAGCTTATTGCAGTGGGCAGCCTTTCAGACCTTATGTATTTTTATGGTCCAAGAATGTGCAAACAAAAGGATGAGGCTGATGTGGATGAATTATGTTTCTTGGACCTTTTTCCACCAAATTTCCTCTAACTAACCTCAATATTTCAACACAGCATGGACAAAGTCAGACAGATGTCTAACAGGTATGGGAGTTACAAAAGGAGCAGCACCAACAGCAAGAGACATACTGAAACAATCTCAGGAGCTTTAAGTAACATAAAAGTACTCCAGGAAGACAACTGATACTTCTTCCCCTGACAAGCCAAGGGACAGACTAAGAGCACTCAGTAACTGACACGGTCCATAATTTTGCCCCCCAAAATTTGTACATTAATTGCTGTTTTTACTTTGTTAATACATATATAACATACTTAAGGATACTGGTTGTATAGCCAAACATACAAACATACCTTTGATGTAACTTTAAATTCATTTACATACCTATTTAACTTTGCAATAATAAATACTTAGTTTGGTAGCATACACTAGCTTTACCTAACCTAAGCTATGATACCTGGCAGTCTAGCATATGTCCTAGCCATAAAATCATGATAATTCATCAGTAACAGCAATATGCCTGACTTCATAAGAGCATATTAAAAAGGGTCTTAAGTGCACACGAAAGTATAAATCACTAGTGTTCTTATAATGCACCAATATGGCATACTACTTTATACACCACAGGTAAAGATTGTCTATTTAACAAGATTACAGCATTATAATAAATCAAAGCAATGTCACCAAAGAGTGAGATAATTATCGATTAACAAATATACGTACTAGCTAACACACCTGTCTCTCACAGAGCCATCCAAGAGGCCAAGCAGACCTGTTTGGGCATTCTTTAGGGGGATTCCAGCACATGACTTAACAGGATAAATCCATATTTTGGACACCTTACCAACATGCTCCCACTCAACTTTCTGTAGTTCATCAGAAGTTCTGAAACAAAAGGATTATTTCAAAGTATTCTAAGCAGCGTACACAGAAAAAACATTGTAAATTAATACTGTATTACTGTAACAGGATCTACAACATAAAAACACCAAAATATCAGAGGGCAAGATAATCCAATTACTACAGGTTTGACAGCTGTCTGTCAAAGCTTATATTATGCACAACATACGTACTAAAAATAGCATTAAAAAAATTTTAAGAATACGAAATTCAACTGTTATTAATATTTATGTTATTTCAGAGAGATTAATTTTTGCAAAGGTCTTCTAAAACTGGACTGATGTTAACTGTTTAAAAACAAGAGATAACAGGCATTTAATGCATTAGATTCACACACACTCTCAGTCACACTTACATTGCAGCTTACACTACAGACTGAAGTACAGTACAGGTAGTTGTCAACTTACGACCACAATTGGTTACAACCAACCGGTCATAAATCGATTTGGACGTAGGTTGGCCCATGTTAAGAATATTATACTAGCCTAGACTACACTAGGGTAATCAGTACCATCTTTACATATAGGCTAGCCTAGCCTACACTACACAGCATACTTTATACATATATGGCATAGTAATGATTAATTTCAGCTAATTCTCTAGGTTCAATGCACATTGGCTTATGATAATTCAGTACAAAGGATTTGAAATGAACATTTAACAAGGTTAGCCTCGCTTATACGATGATGATGTTATCATGGTACATATATCATATATATATACGAATAAAGTAGCCTAGCCCTGCAGTATACCGTATACTACTACATATACGATATAATTTAGTAATTTATTAATATAAACCAATTTTGAAGGTTCAATACATTCTGACTATGATACATCTGTAGAAAAAAAAAATTGGACACGAAATGGAAATCAGAATTTATGAAATAAAAACAATGAATAAGCATCTTTTCCATGAATTTTTTAAAAAGTTGTACATTACTGTATCCAAATATATTGTGTGGACGTATTCTCATATTGTATCATAAAATACTAACAAAAGCAGTCAATGTTTTGGTTTGGAAATCAGCTGATGGTAAATACGACTTTGGTTCGCCGTATTTACGTGTTATTTTGCCGTATTTAACTCAATTTAAAGCGAATTGCCTTGCTTCTAGTTAGCATAAAATATCTAGATACTTTACGTACATAAGACAAGGTAATTTGTCATTGTTTTCAAGTCAAAATATGAACTTAATACATCTCGTGAACTAAATTATTTTTTTGTTAACAGATTGCATTGCATGTTTATTGTGTGTAAAAATATTACGTGACTCCGTTCAATACATTGATTTTATGTTTCTTCGTATTACAAGCTTTACGTTAGTAAAACAGTAAATGTGTTCTTCAAGACCTGAAGTTTTGACTAAAATTATTCTCTCTCAATTTTATCTAAAATTATTCTCTCTCAATTTTATCTACAGTTGTGTTTGATGGCATAAGTTTACTGGAGTTATATCCTTGTTGCGATGCATGATAATAGTCATTAGCAGCTCGAAAAGTGAGCTGCGTATGTGGAGAGGCAGGAGCTGGGGAAAAACTTTTGTATGTTCGGCTGGACACCATTCTTTCTTGCTCAAGTCGCTACCCAATCGTTTTAGTTGTGGGTGGTCGTAAAGTCGATCAGTCGTAACTCACATAAGCCGTAAGTCGACAACTAGCTGTAAGCGAAGAAACACATCATAAACAGTACAGTGGACCCCCCGTATTCGCGTTCTCCGGATTTGCAGCCTCACGCATTTGCGGATTTCTCTGGAACATTTCCCCCCATAATTCATGGGAAATCCGCCTATTTGTGGTATTGTTTTGAGAAATATCCACAAATTCCTGTTTTTTTTTATCTATTTCATAATAAAATGCACTTTTTGGGATAAAACTATTTGAAAAAAGCAGGTAGTATACAAATTTTTAGTAGGTTTTCCTTGAGTTTCAACTAACAAAATAGGCCGTTTTAAGCGTTTTATAAGGGTTCCAACTATTTTGCGGGGGGAAGGGGGGGGGGGGGGGGGTTGTCTCGTACGCATTCCCCACGAATACAGGGGGCCACCACTGTACATCCCTACAAGGCATTAACATACAATAAGCATTCCTTTAATTCTTAATTCTTAATTCCACAGTTCACATGAAAGGGTTTGTTGCAAGTTCAGTCTGTGGAATTTTTCAGACCCACAAACAGAGCACACTTTACTCCTGTATTTTTTTTTCTAACTACAGTATGCTCAGAATTTGAAGATAGTTATCAATGAAATATGAAAATTTTTTTATCAATTTGTATTTTACATAGCTAACAAACCTTTGGTCTTAACATTAAGTAAAATCTTCTAGTGCCAGCTGGAAACCAGTTAAAAAAATAAAAAATTGTATTTGAAAGGGATCTGTGGAATCTGGCATATGATACGTAGCTAAGGTGTAAGCGGGTCAGAGACCATGCCTGAAGCTTGTGATGTATTTAGTCTTTCTTCCAACCCGGGATAAGACAAAAGAGGGGTGCTAGAGGTGGGTAGTTTAATGTAAAGATCTCAGGTTTGTCAGCTATGAATAACACAAATTAATTAAAAACTTGCCATTTGTTCATACGAGGAACAAACCTTAGGTCTTAACATTAGGAAAGGCTCAACTTATTGGAGGGAGGTATGAAAATCCTGAACCAACTGGAGGTTCGGCACACCTGATCATACTTCGTAGAAGTGAGGATTCTAAGGAAGAGGACCTAAGCCTCTGAGATGTTAGATATATGGGTATCTAACATCTAGCCCACTGGGATTAAATACAATGTAACTTGGCCAGATTCGCTGCACATATGGAAGTTAAAGCAAACTATATTTGTTCAATCAACAAACCATGTCAGCCACATGAAACGGGTTTGTCAGCACTCCTCACTACCCTTGCTGGAGAGAGGAGTAGAAGCTACTGAGAAGCAGATTTGTATGTTGTATAGAACAAAAAAGTGTTGTAATAGTACGACTGCAACACTAACCTGCATCAAGCCAGTTCCAGCATATGAAATGTCTATTCTTCAAACGACCTGTAGGTACTGAAGAAAGGAAAAAAGGGAAAGAAGAGACCAGTCCTTTCATTCATTCTCTCTTCCACACTATCATCTTAGGCAAGATATGAAATGTCCTATCAGGAGCACTGGATGAGCTGCACAACTTATTTAGCAGCCACCACTGTACCCAAGGAAAAAGCGTCCAAAGACCTGTGGGCAATATTCTTCAAGTAGAAGGAAGTGAAAGTGGTTTGATGAAGCCAGGAACCAGCATTCAAAATCCTATGAACATATAAGTTCTTCTTAAATGCCAGGGAGGAACTTATTCCTATCATGTACTTTTGCATGTACTGTACAGTACTGGTGCAGAACTTGACAATGAGGAGTAGGCTTGCCTAATCACCTCACACAGCCAAAACAAAATGGTATTCTTGGACACTTCTTTCTTGGCTCGGCCCATGCTCTGACAGGACAAAGCAGTAACTCTTGAAAGTGTCAACAAATTCCTTTAGAGAAGGAATGGAAAATAAGGCAAATCTGTCATCGTGAACCAAGGGATTTTGAGTTTTAGCCACGAATTCCAGGACAAATTTGAAAGCTACGGACCACCAAGCCCTGGTGTGTTTTATGTCATAATCTAGGCCATGGAGCTCTCCAACTCTTTTCGAGGAAGCTAAGGCCAGAAGGAAAACTGTCTTCAAAGTCAGTTCCCTGTCTGATGATTGAGGCAGGGGCTTGAATGTTTGAGTTCCCTAGGTAAACAAGACTGCTCAAAGCTCTTGAACAACACAGAGATTTCCCGGGATGAAGTGATGTCCACATCTTTCAGATGAAGAACTAATCCTGAGGCAGCCCTGTAGCCCTTAACCACAAAAAACAGAACGACGTTTCTCTACTACGAGAAAGTTAAGAAAGTCCACTATCTGCTGAATAGAAATTCCGAGTGGAAAGAAACCCCATCAACAACACCAATCACAGTACATAGATGGGCCATTTGCACTGGTACACAGCTAACAGAGATCTCATGAGGTAGCCAGACATCTAAGTCACTGCCCTGTGAAAAAACCTCTCATTCATAAGAGATACTGGACAGTCTCCAGCTGTGAAGAGATAGGAACCATACCAATTGGTAGTACCTCTCTACACGAGGTTGGCAGTGAAGGTTGTACCAAGGGGGTATCTCTCTCGGCACTGCTGAGAGAAGTGATAGAAGATCCAGGAACCACACTGCTTAGAACCACAAAGGAGCTACTAGGGTCATCCTGATATTCTTGGAAGCCATTACTCTTTTCAGGACATGATGGATCAGGCAGAACAGAGGGAAGGCGTAAACTTCTAGGGTGTCCCAAGGATGATGAAGGGCATCCTCCGCCACAGCAAACGGATCTGGGACCACTGAACAGTAGATTTCTAGCTTCCTGTTGAGCTGCGTAGTGAAGAGGTCTAACGTAAGTCTTCCCAAAGATGGAATAGCCTGTCCGCTATGTCTTGATGCAATGACCACTCCATACCCAGAACTTGTCCCTGACAAATTAGTTTGTCAGTCACTACATTCCTTTTGCCCAGAATGGACCTAGTCATGAGCTCCATCGGTTTGTTGATTGTCCCTGGTGTAATTCAACAGTCATCGAGTGAAGTTGGCATGACACCAACCATCCCCATTTGTTCATATACACTACCACTGTAGCGTTGTCCGACATCAGAATGACAAAGTGACTTACTACCCTCTTCTGAAACTCATGAAGATCTAAACCACGAGGTTAGGAGCTCTTTCAGATGAACACCCCAACCTTCAGAAGAGGTGTCCGAGAACAGGAGCACACCCGGAGGGGGTGAATAAAGAGGAATCATGTAGAGTCCTACAAGCACGTCCAAGAGTAGAAATACGTCCGTCATCAACATTATGGCTGCGACCCCATTCATAACACATCCATGGAATATAATCATCAGGCAAGGTATCCCTTAGTCCTCATAGGCAAACGAGACCTAAATTGAGGGGAAGGAGTGTGTCCTGAAGGCCTCTGAGCACTAGACTTCTAACCTGGGGGTCCATCACCTTCAATTTCTTGACTGGAGCCTTGTCCTCTTTTTGCCAAACTTGTACGGGTTAAGGAGACAAAGAATGGATGACTGAAGACTTCTTCTGAGAGGTTGAAGGGCAATGATCATCCTCCACAGGAACATGAACGGAAGAGGCAGAACCATGACCACGTACATGAAGAGGTGACACACGTCCATGAAGGAGGTGAGGACGACACAGCTCTCAGGCTCTCAGAAGACTGAGCAGCTTACTTGCTAATTCTCCATCTAATCGAGACTGAGGAGGGTTAGATGAAGACGATAAAGAGGGCAAAGAATTAGGAGACAGGTATCCTGCCGTACCTCTCTCAAATAACAGAGTCCAGGTGGATTGGCAACTGTAGATGATGAAGTCAAGGAAGTAGCTGGCAGTGATGTCAAGGCAGCAGGCGGAGTAAGTGATGTCACAGATACTGTCGTCACGGGAAGAGACGGCGCAGAGAGTGACGTCATGGAATCCAACGGATTCTGCCCCAGAGTCGATGGCCTTGCTGCTGGCAAGGGGAAAAGTCGACTTTGGATGATGCGTGGCTAATAGTGATTGTGTCCCACTAGGCAGCAGCACACGAGACCCGATGTAGTGGAGGCTGAGTGTTGGGGGGAACCGCTAGGGGAACCAATGCTGGCAGACGTGAAGATGTGAAATGGGACAATAGGCCTTCCAGGGAAGGTACGCCTGGTAGGCCTAGGGAGGCCCAACAGACATCTTTTGCGCATCGAAGCCTGAAACAAAGGAACACGATGGCGCTGCCTCCTCTCTCCTTGAAGGGGCAACATTACCCCCTGAGAGACCGGGCAGTATTATACATAAAATCAATGGAAGAAAAGGTAGGAAACACGGCACCAATGAATGAGAAAGCAGTAGGAATAGGTCTGGAAGAAGGGGGAAGCAGCAACGTTCACTTGGGGAGGAGGGAATCCTTCCCAAGATGGAAATGCTGACTTCCTTTTATTCTCCCTCTTCTTGTAGAAGTCCTTCCACTGCTCAACAGGCCTGGAACAACACTATGTGCACGGATTGGAGACATAACAAAAACTAGAATGACACCTACTGCAAGTTGTATGGGGTCTGTCTTAGAAGAAGCCAGGAAGCTTGAACACAGGAAGCCTAAGAGGTCAGGAAACATATGATGCTCAAAGGATAAATCACAAAACAAACACACCCAAAAGCGGAGGAAAGCAGAGAAAGGAATCACGGGCTTGGGAGGAGGAGAGCAAAAGTGAACATCCAATCTCCATGGCGGTTGAAGAAAGACTAAATACGTCACAAGGTCCAATCGTGGTCCATGACCTGCTTCCAACTCAGCTACGTATCAGATACCAGATGCCTCATATCCTTTGCATATATACAATTTTTCATTGTTTTCCAGCTGGTGTAAGAAGATTTATCCTAATGTTAGGACGGAAGGTTTGTTCCATGTATAAACAATACATAATTTCAGGGTATTATAGCTGCCTATTTTGACATCAAATTATAATCTTCAAGGTGAACACCTATGGTTTGCAGTTTCATTTTAACAATTTGCAAAGCTGAGTCATAATTTTTTACCATATTATTTTCAATTATTCTAATACTGTAGGTTATATCTGGGAGAGTGAGATAACATAAATAGTAAGTTTGAATAGTAAAGATAAATACATAAAGGGGTTTAAGGAATGGGAAAAAGCTTCTTACTTGAACTGTAACTTCACTGGAGACTGTTTACGTCTCTTGTTGCGTTCCATCCAGTAATAATATGCTGTCACTGCAACAATGCCCGCAACAAGTACTGTGAGGACACTAAATTTCTGATCAATGGCCTGTTTGAAGAAAACTGCAAAGAAAAAATATTAAGCTATCTACAATTCCTATACTATGCATATCTCTTTTATTTTTGTAATACGTATTGGTAAACCTTAACCCAATAAGAGCCAGGCTAAAAAAAAAAACATATGCAGTACCCCAGGCCAGGGAAACTGAGGTCGGCTAATTTAAGAAAAACACACATCAGTGGAAAGAGGAAGATCTGCAACTGTACAAGGTGTAAGAAAAAAAAATCCTAACAAATTCTCCCTACCTTCCACAAGAAGTTGCATAAGAATATTTACAACCTCTTCAGAGTCTCTTTTACAAAGACAATCATACACTTTACCAAGTTATACATGTTTTTTCTAATAAATAATTTTATTCTATTTTGTAAAATTATAATACAGCTCACAACAATATCAGAACAGGTAAGAACTAAAATCAGTAACAACTTCTGAGTATACACTGGTTGTAAAATAGTATGTAAATTTATTGAGATCAAAGATAAGTAACTTAACTGGATTACAGTGGGGCATCGCTTATTCACGGATCAGTATTCACGGATCCAGTTAATCACGGAGGGTTTTTTGGGTTTTTTCTTGGACCGTTTCTCATGTTACATCACTGGTATGAATCACTGCATCACGGGTTTGTTGTGTTGCGTATGCGATGTTTTTCGGTAGGCTAACCCTGGCCGGTGGTCCGGTAACTACCAACATTCATTTAAAGACTCATATAATGATATTAACTGACAATAAGGTAATAAAACCATTCTCACCTAATATATTGTCCTATCTTCGAAATAAATAGCCTATTCAAGGTTTATGTATGACGTTCATTGGTAGGCTAAGCGTAGTTGCAGTGCGATAACCACCAAGTACACAAACATTCACATTATGATATTAAACTGACAGGTAAAGGTAAATAAAACCATTCTTACCATATATATTATAGTCATATCTTCATAATAAATAGCCTATTCAAAGAAATAATTCCACATCATTTCACTCAACTTATCGTCGGAGTGGCCAGCCACAAAATGTGAAGCATATGTCTTTACATATGAAAATGGTTTATGTATACGGTTGCGTTCAAAGCGACATTTTTTGTTTGATAAACTTTTAGAAATTTTAATAGTAGTGTGGTAGTATAATTACAGTAGTAATAACATTAAGGCTAAAATTAATTCGAACTTCATTATTATTTTGGCAGTATTCGTATATAACTTCTCTGAACAATGAAGTCATACAACGCTATTTGTCATAGATTATCGTAAGTATTGCTGTTTGTTATTGGCGACGAAGCGTAAACGAAATACATAAAAGCATTTTTTACCTTATATATTATCGTCATATCTTCATAATAAAAAGGCTATTCGTGGAGATAATTCCATATCAGTGAAATCAATTTTATCTATGCGATGGCCAGCCAGCTGACAAATGTACGTACGTATATGAAAATCAAATTATGGTAGCGTTCACAGCGATTATCTTTCGAATTTTATAGTACTATTCAATGCTACGTAAGTAATAATGTTTGGAATATACGTAACATTAATTTTCAATACAAAATATCATCGTTATTTTGGTAGTGAATAATAGTTTAGAATTATCATACATACACTGCATTGTTATGGGTTTGTGCCAGTGATAAAACAACCAAAATAACGTTCTCCTTTAAGTCGTCATATCTTCATAATAAAAAGGCTATTCGTGGAGTAATTCCATATCAGTGAATCAATTTTATCTATGCGAGGCCAGCCAGCTGACAAAATGTAAGTACGTATATGAAAATCAAATTATGGTAGCGTTCACAGCAAGATTATCTTTCGAAATATTTATAGTACTATTCATGCTACGTAGTAATAATGTTTGGAATATATTTAACATTAATTTTCAATACAAAATATCATCGTTATTTTGGTAGTGAATAATAGTTTAGAATTATCATACATACACTGCATTGTTTATGGGTTTATGGCAGTGATAAAACAACCAAAATAACGGTCTCCTTTAAGTCAACGCGTTTTAGGCAACATGACATAGAATCGACTTTGCGACTTCGTTTCACTTTGATATTTTTAACGATACAATAACTATCATTGTACTACTAAAACCATCTTCACATAAGTAATTTTTTCGTAAGATATGTGTTGTTTGCAAAAGCTAGCTGATACATAAAAGGCTTTTATAATTTAAGTCATCTTAGATGTACATATTGTACCCAAACTCATTGTGGGGAAATTTACTACTGTTCCTCGGATAATTGAAATACTTTAGCATCATTCAAACACTTTAATAATAAATAATGCTAAATACTAGGCTATACATATTTACATCGTATACAAATACTACATACAGTTATATACACATACTTTTATATACAAAGTTAACATTTGTATACACATACTTTTATATACAAACGTTTAATCATATGATAGTGATCAGACGACAGCTGTGCACTGGACTACGTACGTACTACTTGGAAGATAAAACAAACAAAAATTTTGTTTGTTGTTAGTCGCCGGGATAGATTAACATTTTTCCAGAGATTAAAGAGCTGAATTTTGTTTTGAAGGTATGTCAACCGCGTTAGTAAATAGGTATCATCTTCAAGGAAATTTTTTTTTTCTCTCTCTTATTGCGGAAGAATCTTCAAGCCATTTGCATTCAAAGTAATGAGAAGGAATCATTATATTCTTCATGAAATCAGTAAAATACTTACACTATAATAAAAACTAAAACACGTACTGTATGCAAAACACATACATCATCGTTAGCTTCGTGTGTGTAAACGTTCATTCTAAGAAATTACAGAGTAGTATAACTAACACCTGATTGGTTGGTGGTATTAGCCATGGAGATCTGTTATCCAATGACTGCCCTCTGCTTCTGTTCTATTTATAGACATATGCCATGGATGGCACTAGGTTTGAACGTTACCATGTTCGTGATTTTCTGACTGCTGACGGCAACAATTACTCAATAATTTTCTTATATAATAATTCCTTCGTGAAAACAATAATATAATAACGCGGTTGACATACCTTCAAAACAAAATTCAGCTCTTTAATCTCTGGAAAAATGTTATCTATCCCGGCGACTAACAACAACAAAATTTTTGTTTGTTTTATCTTCCAAGTAGTACGTACGTAGTCCAGTGCACAGCTGTCGTCTGATTAACTTTGTATATAAAAGTATGTGTAATATAACTGTTAACTTTGTATATAAAAGTATGTGTATAATAACTGTATGTAGTATTTGTATACGATGTAAATATGTATAGCCTAGTATTTATGCATTATATTATTAAAGTGTTTGAATGATGCAAAAGTTATTTCAATATCCGAGGAAACAGTAGTAAATTTCCCCACAATGAGTTTGGGTGTCATATGGATATCTAAGATGACTTAAATTATAAAAGCCTTTTATGTATAAGCTAGCTTTTGCAACAACACATATCTTACGAAAAAAAATTACTTATGTGAAGATGGGTTTTAGTAGTACAAATGATAGTTATTGTATCGTTAAAAATATCAAAGTGAACGAAGTCGCAAAGTCGATTCTATGTCATGTTTTTAACTTTAACGTATAGTGGTATGAAAAACACCAGTGTGTCGTAGAGATGCGTCATCAATATATGGTATGAAAATACCACATGGTGTTGTAGCGATACGTAATCACAAAGTACAAATCCTTTTCCTGGACCATCCTCAGAATTTTACGACTCTTCAACTTCAAGATCGATATGGTGAAATATATTATATAGTCATACTTATTGTTAAAATTCACAAGTTGAACTGCAAAACATTATTATATTTTGACTGTTATGTACATATATTTTTTTTTGTGTTTTACGGAATGTTTGTTTTGAAAATAATACCTATTAGTGAACATATGGTATTAATTGTCCCACTATTTTATTATAGGTGATCTTAATTATCTCACATTCATTTAACAGTATTATATTAATATTTATTTAAATAAAAACTGTAATTAATAAATAACAATAATGAAAAACATAAAGGGAAAAAATGTTTTTGCTGCAGCTAGTGGTGTTTTGTTTGATTATGCATCTGACCTCACATTTCCGAAATCTGAAAAATTCCAAAAATTTCCGAAAAACGAAACATCGGAATGTGTGTGTACTGCACATTTTTTAAACACGCACACAATGTCTACACATTTACTGATACCCGTTGGTGAAAGACTCAAATTACAGTGCGTACGTTATTTTCCTTCCTGAGAGAGAGAGAGAGAGAGAGAGAGAGAGAGAGAGAGAGAGAGAGAGAGAGAGAGAGAATGAGAGAGAGAATGATAAGGACTCCAAGGCGTGTTATTTTTTACAATTATTTTTTATATTAATTTCATCATGGGAGTTTTTTTTTAAACTTGAGATTTTTTATTCAATTCTCGAGATTAATAAGAAAATTACCTAACTTGACTAGCATCACCACACATCTGAATGACTCGGCCATTAGCAGGCTAAACCACCAACCTTATGACTTGCATGATACATGAGATACATGACAAAACACAAAACCACTGTTTATTGGTGAAAATTTGGGGGTCGCACGATATGGGAGATTGCACGTTATTCGAGTATAAATAACGGTATGTGATTTTTTTTTTAGCCTTTTATGGAACAAAATCTAGCAAGAAATTGCCATTCCCAGTTTGGCAACACTGGCATACTCTCGTTTGTCCAAGGTTGGTTTGTTATTGTTATGAAATGTGGTGTGCGGCGCGTTCTTTAAATTGTACCCATATAAACGAGTTAATTATGTGGCATCCAAAAGCCTGATTTCTTTTACTCTTATGGAAAGACGCCTAAAGGTCAGATGAAGGTTTTTACGGTGGATTATACTATTAACGTGTTGTGACGAAGGGAAGAGATGCGCTGCATACTGTTGGTAGCATTATCGTTATTATATTACTGGATTGCACTGCAAAATCGTCGCCATCTTTTATCAACATAGATTGTTGGTGAGTACCCATATGATTTACATAATTTTGATAGTTCTCTTACCACTCATCCTCTCTTTCCTTGTAAAAAAAAAAAAGAGGCCCACCATGCGTATGTAGGCTTCCAGCTGTAATCCCTAGGCTAGTAGGCTACATATGTACAGTAGTACATATACTACATTTTTTAAGGCTAATTTTGTACAATAAACTTTAAACTGTCTTGAATTTAGTTTTAGGTGATAGTTGAAACGTAATTTTGGTGTTTGAACTAAAGTAAGGCAGTTTATAAAACTTGGAATAGTGGTCTTGGGTGGGTTAACTATTAAAGTAGGCAGTTTTAAGCAATTTTTGAGGGGGGTGGTACAGGATAACACGGGTATTTACTTATCACGGGGGGGTTCTGGGCCCTATCCCCCGTGGGATAACGAGGCCCCACTGTATACATGTTTTTTCTAATATTGCTTTGCAAAATTACAATTATATAACTGACATACTATTATAAAAGACAACAGCAACCCCTGGGTATATCTATGGGCAAATAAAATAAAAAGACGTCATGGGAGAAAGAAAAACAACATGCCCCTTTGAAGTCAAGATCACAACTAACTTATGAGGTGACTACTTTGTTGATACTGAGCCAGTCTAAAAGCTGTCATTAGTGAATTTAATGGTCTATAGAAGTAATGGAACCTCTTTCCGCCCGATTCCCCCAAATCGATGGCATGTCCATATTGATGCCCACCATGAGTGAATCCATCCACTACCCAAAACCTGTTATTGCTACTCATATGAGGGTATCCGTCATTAAGGGATTAAACGGAAACTGCACTTTTGACTGATTACAGACTATCCATACTGGTACTATTATAGGTTAGTTGAAATGGTATTCCATGAAGAACACTAGGTTTATCTTTGTACAGTAAAAATAATAATTCATAAATTAGTATGAACTGAAATCATAATGAAATTTTAAGTGTTACTCTCCATTGTAATCAAAACTTAAAGAAGTCAGATTAAAAGTGGTGAATTTGCTTTTAAAGCTAAGCATACTGCATAAATGCATTGGTCCTCTTCTTCATCGCAGTTAATTAAGCTTTCCATTGTTTTATTTCTCTATCTTCAAACATTTCTCTCATATTTGGGAATTTCATCTTCTGCACCTCCAATCATTAGGGTAATAAAATAAAAATATGTAGACTTGAATCACACCTTGTCTAAGTTCAATGATGACATTGGCCAAAATGGGTAGGTGATATCAACTTAGAGCACAAGAGCTACACTAGACCGCTTAGGTTATGAGCGGCATTTCCAGTTTTCAAGAAAGTTTCTCCAGCTTTAAAATGAATGCCATATGTTTAAGATGTAGATTACCAAGTGATGTGGTAAATTTCGCCATGTTTAGTACTAGCCTCTAGGGGGTCAAATGTATTTTACTGTGTTTAGTACTAGCCCCTGGGGGGGTCAAATATATTCTGCTGTGTTTAGTACTAGCAAAATTGAAACTTAGAAAAAATCCTTAATTACCTACATACCATATACTATATATTCTCTTATTGTATAAATTATTTTTATTTATAATACTAGTTTGCAAGAATTATGTATACAGAATATTTTTTCCTTTTTATATAAAGATTTGAAAGATACAATAAAAAAATTCGAGTAGGGAAGTTTGGACCAGAAACAAACATTAACCAATATGGTTTGTACGAGGCTTTGGTATACATGTAATACAATGCTTTACCCATCTGGAAATCCCTAAGGTAATCCATTCTATCCACAACCAAACTCCAATCTTTGGCTTAGGGTCAACTACTGAGACTGGGAACTGGAAATATGAAATGGGTGCCTTTAAGATGTGGGTCAGCCCCCTCACCAGACAGGTAGGCTAAAGACCTTGGCTAGTGTCAGGTAAAGTTAGGAGAGCTTACATTAGGAGGTATCCCTACTTCCAATCTACCCATTGACTTTTACAGGGGTAAATGACTGAGCAACGACATAGCAGCCACCGATCACAGAATGCAGCCACCTTCCTGAAATAAGTAGTACTTGAATTTCCTGCCATGACCATATGTCAAGAGTTGTGGCCTATTCAGGCAGCACACCAAGACTCTACACTCTTCTCAAAGTAAGTGTTTTCTCCTAAATTACAAATAATGGCATAATTCAAGCGCTTTTTTTGGGAAGTGGCAGTGTTCTGAGAGTGGTGGCGGCTATGACACCGTTCAGTCATTTACCCTATATCGATCTGTTATTTTAGGTACAGAGGACCTTTAATGGGTCAAAGCCCAACCACAGCTTATCAATTCAGTAAGGATGCACACCTCCGCGACAAGTGTCCTGGTTGCATTTCCATGATTTGATTACATTTTTGAGGCGATGATTCCTCTTGATTGAATATAGAAATTTGGTCAATGGGCCAGCACTGGGACTAGTACTTTAGGCCATTCAGTGCTGAAACGGATTGACATTAAAAAGGTCTGAAGGTTTGATAGGTGTAACAGGAGGAATCTGTAGCAGCTGCACTAGTAGTAATTAATATTACCTAGGGTTAAAAACGCATGGTACAGGGGTGGACCATGTACGATCAATGTTACAACCCCAAAAAAAAGTACATTATAACGCGTCTGACATCGGAGATGGGCATCAGACGCGACTTGTGTTGGTGAGAAACGGAGCTAATGACCTTACTCCGGTGTCAGGACGCATATAATGTACTTTTCTTGGGGTTGTACACATTGATCGTACATGGTTCACCCCTGTACCATGCGGTTTTTTACCCTCCGTATACCTACTCGTTATACCTAGGCTATATATAGGGTACTAGCTAGCTCAATCAATTGTTTGGAGAGGGTGGAAAGATAGATAGTAGATGGAAGAAGAATATGAAAGGAGGTAGAGTAAAAGGAACTAGTAAAGGGTTGCAGTTTGGGGCCGAGGGGGAATGCTGCAAAGAACCTTAAGTAGTAATACCTAGGTAGGCTACCTACAGTGCACAGCACGAGGTGCACTGACGTTACCTAGGTGTATGAACTGTGTATTAGGTATAGTAGCTAGTCTAGTGTCGACCGATTATGCTGTGATTTACTACTATACTAGCTATACAGTTCCTAACGTTCTGACTGTGCATTGCACTAGGGCCTAGTAGGCCTAAACCTAGGTAGTACTAAGTTAGGCCTACTAGGTATGTAGGTATAGTATACCTACCTAGCTATTAGGCTACTAGGTACTAGCTACCTACTCGGGGGAACCAGTTCAAGTGTTAGCCTAGTAGGTAGCTAGCTATAGGTACTAGTAGTAGTACGGCCTACACTACCTAGTATGAACCAACATTTATGGTTACAAATGTACCTATACAGATCATGGGCAAATATGATTCTTGTATTTGACATGAAATTATAGTATCACAATTTTACCTAACTATTTAATACCTACCATGACTACGGTCGTCTTCATCTCGTTTTATAATCTAATCTACATGCCATATAAGGATATACACCTGTTACCAGCTGCCTGACTCCTGTTACTAAGGTTGGGATCATGCCATCATGGTCGGCAGGGGATAGTACGTAGTAGTAATGGTAGGATAAGTACCTCAAACGGCTCCCTAACTTATTTTATTATTTCTTTGATTGTACTTGTTAAGTATACCTCTCTATGAAAACATACATTTTTGAGAAATTCACTTCAATTTGCAATTTCCTCTTTAGACAAATCTATGAACATCAAAATGACAATTATTAGTTCTTCTTTATCTTCCTAGTTTGGCTGTTGCACGAACCTAAATCTGTTCCCATAGTGTTGTATGCAGGACAATACAGTAAGAAATGTTCTAAATTTCCGGTTACTTCTCCACAATATAACTTGTTCTTCCCATTTAATATTTTCCTTCCTCTCTCTCTCTCTCTCTCGTCTCTCTCTCTCTCTCTTCCTCTCTCTCTCTCCCTCTCTCTCTCTCTCTCTCTCTCTCTCTCTCTCTCTCTCTCTCTCTCTCTCTTCTAGGCCCAGCTGTGGCCGTGTTGTGCGAGACATATTGTGTCAACTCGTTGCTGCTTACAATGCCTCACTTGTCTTGTCCTTCATGTGGATGCCCTCCCATATTGGGCTTGCTGGGAATGACATGGTGGACTGTCTTGCTAAAGCTCCTGACGCTGGACCCTGATGATGCCTCCGCTGGCCTTGATGCAGAAATGTTGAGCCCTCACTTCGCTGCCTTAAACATAGAATACATTCAGCCGCTTTTGCCTGTACAGTACAGCGTAGGGATGCAGAGAGGGGCACTAGTGTTTCCATACAACATCATGATAACTTTCTGCAGAGCCGTCACAAGTACCGGCGACGTGGACTCATGGTGCGTAGGCATAATGTCGTAAGTGCCAGGATAAGGTTGGGATATCGTCCTGTGTGGCAGGTTAGACAGACACTAGATATACCACACTACACCTCATGTAAACTGTGTAACCTTGCTAATGCCAATAACCTTGAACACTACTGCCTTCATTGCCCCACTGTCAGGAATCTGTTACCTCAAGGACAAATTTACTTCAAACTGACAATATTTACTCAAAGATGACCACCTAGACGTAATTTTGACTCGTCATCCTCACTTTGGTGGCTGCTAAACTGTCTGTTGCAGTTGTTGTGATAATAGAATACGATCTCATATATGTTATTTTGTAACTGATATACCGATGACTCAATGCTGTAATTATTTTTTCTGTTGATTTCTGATGTACTGTATGTAACTGCTATATGTAACTTTGTTTGACGTCTTTGGGCGTAATAAATTTATTAAATAATCTCTCTAGTGTTTGATTTAACTCGATCTGCTAATCAGCACTGTTTTTTCGATGTTATCATACTAAGTTTTTTCTACTTTCCTTGAATTTTCAGCCAGCCTTGACTTTCCTTTGATTTCTATTTCCCATGCATTTTTTCCTAGTCGTCTATTCAGTTATTTGAATAGCCTTCCTTTTGTTAATTACATTTTGCTTGAATTGAGGAACTTATCCATAAACTCTCTCCAATGTTCAATGTGCTGTCTAGTTTTTTGTCTTTAAGATTATATTACTGCAGAACCTACTGTCAAGGGTGTGCTTCAGACAGAAACTTTGTTTTTCAAAATACAATGAGTGATGGAAAGAAGTCTTTATTCCAAAGCATAAACTTGTGCAAGATGTGTGCCTTGGTGTTTTCGGTCTCGTCCTTTAAGCATTAGTTATGTAGTTTTTTTTAGCTTATTTATTTTCTGCTGAGTTTTTTGTTGGACAAAATTATTGTTTTCATGCATGAACGCTGGCATTGCTTATGTCATCCAGTACAGCTTCCTATCATTACCTGGAATTAGCCAAGTTGATTTTTAACTTCTTTTTGTTATTCAGAATTTCCTATTTACCATTTTCACTTTCAGAGTCTTACTAGAGTAGGTCACAGGCTCCCGCTTTTATTGTTATTATCATTAGCCGCCAATTTGCCTTTTATCTCTTTATATCCTGCCCTCACTCAGCGTGGGGTCCCATGCCACTCACTCTTCTGTTTCTTTCTTCGGGAATCACTCCTTCCGACTCTGGAACATTATATAGCAATACATGGATTCTTTTTTTTTCCCTACTCATCGTCAGTTTCAGTTATTCCCCTAGCACTGTTTTAAGTTTCTCTAGCTAATCATAAACTTCCAAGTCGTCTCCATTACAATCTCATCCTTTATTTTTAACTACTATTCTCTCGACTATGGTAGTATTCAGGTTATAATTGTTCGCGTATACACACATCGAAAGGACTGATTATTTCTATACTAAGTTGCAAAATATTTGGATCAGAGTTAATGCCCCAATACTGTTTATCGCCCTGTCCTATGGCAGCAAAATCTAAATCTAATGGTAAAGCCAATTATATGTTTACAACACATTAAGACCCAAAGGAATGGGCTAATGAGAAAATACGACAAATGGAAAAACTAGGAACGAGAATATAAATATATTTTCCTTGTAAAGGTAAGACTATCAGATGTGTTGATTAATAATAAAACCATTATAATAGATTAAGAATTCAGAGGTTTCCGACTCGAACTGGACAGAAGTAGCAAGTACCAAGATGGAGTAGCCGGAATGATGACTAATTTTTTTACTGGATGCTGTCTCACGCATTCTCTTAGTGTCTTTTGAACCTTGTGTGTAATGGCAAACTTTCGCTTGAAATAATCTTGAGGTTACATCAGATTCCGTTTAAACATTGAAAAATAATAAGCACTTAAGGATTACGTTTTTCTTCTGCTTTTGTCAGGCGCCCTGTTCCGTTTCTATAAAGGTGACCTTCAAATATGCACCCAAACATTTCACTGTGGACTTTGTTATTGTTTCCGGACAGCCTTATTTTGATCAAACTACAACTTGAATTATTTATAATGCATACTGTGAAAAAAATCGCACACAAATGTGACCTCGATGAAAAAAGTCCAACTTTAAAATCTAGCAAGGTTAAGGAAAAATCGTCAGACTAACTGGTTCAAAAGTAAATTTCCCTTGATGATGTTTAGCATGGTACTATTCATTTTTTACTTTATGAGCTCGAATGTCATGATTTTTAATAGCAATCATACAGCCGAAAAAAACTTACTTCATTATTGAAAGTTATTATCCTCTTCACTTGATTTAACAAACTCGACTAAAGACCTTGACTGCAACAATTATGTGTCAAATTATTGGTCTAGATGAACAGTTTACTTACTTTTCTTTTAAATAGATTAAAAAACTAATCGTGCATACTATAAAATGAGCATGAAAAGGAAATCTCTAATCACATGGAATAACGAGCATAAGATCTCCCTGGAAAAATATTGTTTTTCCAGCGAGTATATATGGTTTGAATATTGGTAGTAGGGAACCGCAACTGTTATCGGGGTAGGTGAAGTCCTGACTGAAGTTGAGAACCTTTGGCATACCAGTGACGCTGGTGTTGTTAGAGTTTGAGTGTTGAGTGCTGCGCCTTAAATGCGCCGAATCTTTATGACCCCACTCGACATTCTCTTTCTAAAGATTGCATTTTCGGAAATATGTGTTTGTGAATGATAGTTTTGACAGGAGTAAAACGAGTGCCTTTTTTTGGATTTAACGAAGTGGAGTCGCTCAAGTTGGTATAATGCTGGGGTGATCTACGCAGCACAATAGCCAGCAAATGGTAAAGAGATAATGCATGTTTCGTTTTTATACTACGTTCAAGGGTCACTGTTTATATTTTTTTCAGTTCCCGATTTGCTCGTGTTACCTTTAAACAAAATAAATGTACGTTTTTGTTAATATTAGAATTTATGTAATTTGAACCATATTTTTTTTTATCTACAATAGTAAGGCTTCCTAATTAGGTATATACGCAAATTGATTCTATTTCTTGATATCATAAGCTGTTATCAACTATTAAAGTAATTTTTTTTTTGCTGAAATTATTTGAATGGGGGTAAATTGTTAACACTTGTGGCTTGAATCAACCATTTGCAAGTCGATCTCTCTGACCCATCTGTTGGTCAGAAAGTATTGGGCAATAGGAAATGTCAGTTTTTCCCCACACCCACCCTTCCCTGTCCTTAAGAATATTTTTCAGTCGCTTGTTCATAACTGATAGCTTAATGAACTGGCACCAACGTGCGAGAAAGAAACATTGTTGGACAAGGCAAGCAGGAAAGTTAATTTTTCCTGTAATAATGATCTGTATTAATGTAGGAAAAATAGTAAAATTTTCCTATGCTATAGCCAAGCGATCAAGCTATATATTCATACGTACTAACAAATACTCTGATAACTTGAACCATATATATATATATATATATATATATATATATATATATATATATATATATATATATATTTACGAAAATCATAATCGGTGGAGGATCAGTCTTTCAAGAAAGGAAAACCCACTAATAAAAAACCTACCTTTAGAGAACTTTTCCTAGATCAGAGTTACCTTCTTCAATATCGGCAAACGATCTATACACTTCAAGGCTCCACTCAGTTACGCTGGTTGCTAATTCTCAGAAAACAAATGACGGTTTCCTGTCTCGAAATATTACTGCATTTTCCTAGGAAAGCAGATTTGGTTAATAAGCATATTTATGCAACTGCCACTTGCTCTGTCACTCAATTAGCAAACTTAACAGACCACCAAATGGCAAAGGGGCTATCATTACAACTCTCATAGAAATATCTTGCCTCTTCAAATTAAAATGTACATACTGTATTCATTAAAGCTGTTGTATGTGTAGTCCTGTCTTTAGAAATATGGGATGTTTTTGAAAAATGCTTTTTCGTTATTTGCTTTCTAAGTCGTTAGGCCTAAGTCTTTTCGAGAATGTCCCTTCTTTCCTCAAGCAAGAAGGCTTACAGGATCAGGTATCTAGGAGATCCTAATTCCGTCTCTTCCTGTCTTGGCATAAGAAACTGCAGGTGGTTGGACGTCAGGGTTAGCTTATCTGCCAAAAGTGTGAGATGAAAAAATATCGCATGACACTTTACAGTGACATCCGCTCTTCACTCGGAGAAATAGTCAGTGGTTGTGGCAACTTTTCCTTTTCTCTGGGTTCGTAATGGGTTAGTGATTTTTATAAAATACCAACATGATATTAATGTTTATGATTAGTTTTATACCTTTAATTACCTCTTGTCATAAACTAGAAATGTATATGTCAACCAAGGAACGTAGTATTGTCCATTAGCTATGAACTTTGTAACGATGGCACATGAGATGTGAAAGATTTCTTTTTTTCACAAGCTGTGCAAGTATTTAAGCCAGTTGTACCAATACAGAAGGAGCACGACTTGGTTCATAGACATTTAGTCTCATTAGTGTAACATTTATGCTTTCATGGCAACTTGGGCCAATCCTATTTAATTTATCAGTTGTCGGTTGGTAAAGGATTGCGGGTGGGGTTTTGACATTGAAACTGCTGGATGTTGACATTGAAACTATTGTTTCTGACACCAACCCATATCAGAAATTACCGAACACACAAACACATATAGCAGCATAAAAATTTCACTGACAGGCTAACTTTATGAACATTTGTATTCTTACGAATATTTCCCAAGTTACTTTGCGATCATTTCAAATACGGCCACTCTTGATGAGTTTTTTGATTACTAAAGGTTTGGTCATTTTGTGTCCAGCTACATAGACATCAATAATGGCGACGCTATCAAAAAAGCAACGTAGAACAGGCCAGATAATATAATGCAAGGGAGTGTTATGTGTGCTAGCGTGCTAGCCAGACCGACCGCTTTCTCTAAGTTAAGAAATGTAGTGGAGGTCATGCTTGAGTAGATAGATGCTCGTAAAAACCTTTCCGAATATCTGACACGTAATGGTACCGCTCCGTTTTCACTGCACTTGAAAAATATTAATCGAATGTTGTCACACACCTTGCTATTGTCTCCAAGGCTTCCAATATGGCAAAGATGGTAGTTTTTGGTTTTGCCATCTCTGTTTTCATATTTTGTATTTAATCATTATTAGACTTTATTTTTTTTTCTGCATAAATCTCGGTAACCTATACTTTTAGACTTTTTTTTTTTTTGTTTTTTTTAATCATCGCCCCAAGATGACCCGCATAGGTTTTTATTTTTAGTTCGCATCTTCAGTTCCTATGCACCAAGACATCAATGTATGCAAAGTAGCCCCTTGCCGAATATCAGTATCTGCATTATGTAGGGTGTTGTTTCAATATCGTCAGACTGAAAGCTTCAATTTCTCACGTCTTCAACGATGGACTTGTTTTTTGGCCGTGTAGCTTGTATCATACGAATATTCCCCTGTTTGAATTTCAGTTATTTTTGAGGTTAATTTTAAGTAGAAATACGTTGATTTTGAGTTATCTTTCCCAATTCTATGAATTAAAGTGTAAATTTACAAAAATGTTATTGCATTCCTCCGTATTACAAACCTTTAAGGTTTTCATTTTTTTATGCCTTCTAAAGTAGGTGATTTTCATTACGGCACAGTTCCTATCTACATTATATTAACCAGCAATCCTTCATTCAGATATGAGGAATACGAACAGTCATTAGTTGTTTGTTAGCTTAACATCATACCATCATAGCTAATCTAAGTAAACGATAAAAGTGACAGTGTATTTAGAAGTATCAAAGCAAAGTAGCAATGATGCCAATTACTACGCCATGGCCAAGTAGGTCAATGGCTTCCCTCTTTGGAATTCCTCAAATTCCTCGAAGAGTTAAGATGCATTACTGCCGCCTACCGTAGATCCGAGTAAGCAACTCCTTAGTCAGAACAGACACGCACACTGCACAAAAAAAAATAAAAATAATATTATAATATATAATATATATATATATATATATATATATATAATATACTATCATATATAATAATATATATATATATATATATATATATCTATATAATATATATATATTAGTCTTTGAAAAGCAAGGTAAGGGCCAATATACAGTTTTTGTGTGAACGTCAACGGATGTGTTTGGGATCTGTGTTGACATTGTAAATTGTCATATGAACTACAGGGCACCTTGAATTATTGTGACAGACTATTACGCTGACGTTGAATTACTCCCTACTTTCCATCTCAAAAGAAGTATATAGGTAAATTTTATTGTTTTGAACGGGAGTGTTTTACTTTTTCTCACGTTTAAGTTTTGTTTATATGTGACTGTTCCATGTAAAAGCTAAAGGTGTGTTGTATTGTATTAATATAAATATTGGCGATGAAAACTTGATTCGTTCACTACTTGGAAAATAATATCTACATAATTATGATTTATCTTAAAACTTAAAATACGATCAGAAAGAAAATGTAACGAAGATTATTTTTCTCCATTCCTTGTCACGCAAGTTTGTTGCATAGTTTGGCAGGAAGGTGCTTTTTAAAGTATAACGGGAAATTGTCCTGTGTTAGCGCGATCAAGGTTGGGCTTACATTACTCATGATGCATGGCCAAGGTTTCTGGTACGACTCTTGTGGGTCACATGTTTAGAATTTATTTCATTGGATAAGAATAAAACAAATTCAAAACGAAACGTATTAAGGTGAACATGTTCAGTAAGTAGGGTGACTTTTGAAAGAGATTATCCAGAGGAAAATTGGTTGAAGACGTCTAAGGCTTCAGTCGGCTGAGCAAGAATAACTCGTGCGGGACAGTAATCATCACAAGTATAAAGCTGCCACGACATCCGCTTTTGCCATTGAACGCTCAGATTTGCAAGTTTCTCAAAGCTTGCTCACCACATTGCTCGGTAATTTTAAAAAGCTTTGGTTATCTTGTTAATTATGATTAACGGGAAAGGGGACAAGGCGTAATGAAAAGAGCGCGCAGGGACGGACGTGACAATTTCTCTCCCCTTTTACGCATTCCAATCTCATCTTTTCCATCACTATTTTTGACAAGTCTGTTATTTCTATTTTTATTAGATTGACCCCGTTCCGTTTTACTTGACTAATATTAGTTTGCATGCAATAGCTTGCATATTATCGTCTCCGGATTATGAAAAGAAGAAAAATTACTGTATACTAAAACCAGAAGCCAAAGGGTTTCAGCTGTCTTTCAAGTTCCCTTATTCAACAAGAAAAATGATTGGAGACAGTGTACTAGTTTTTATGAAGTCGGTCATAACGGTAACGTAAGTTTTAACAGTGAAAATGTTCAGTAATGTCTCCATAACAGAAACAAGAAAAAATACAAATATATAGTATGATATGATATATTGTTTTTTTCTCTGTGTGTGCGTGTGTGTGTGTAGAGTAAATAACGATGACAGTACATCTCGGAATTGACTGTCCGAGAGCGTTTACAATTATAATTAAACTGGGAAATAACGAAAACCGTACTTTCACAAATTAGGTAACTATAATTCGTTTGGTGAGTAGAACATTAATTTTCCTACACAGTTCTTCTATCCGTTTTTGTTATAATTATTATTTATTTTTATTATGTGTTAGAGGTGGCAAATGAACTCTACTTGTCCTTCACCTCTCCTTGATAGAACTGAAAAAGTAAGCGTGGAAAAACCCTCGTAGGTTTTTGGGAATGGTGGTCTTGTTCGAGGGTCCCAGTGCTTATGCCTTAATATTAAATGCCTCCATTTGAGAACAAAGATGGCACAGTAAAACCCGGTCTGATTTTGATGAAAGCTACGACTTTTTTTCAAAGCGTCATCCTACGAACTGTTTTCTTAGGTTTATGGAATTTATTTGGTATGGAGATTTTTTATGGGAATGTGAAGGAAGCATTTTCTTTAAAAACACCTGTAACTAGAGTTTTTTTTTATGAGTGATAAGTCTTTCACAGTAAATTCTGTTCCGATAGGGATTGAACTTTTACCAATGCATTCAATAAAGAAGGTGAAATCTTGCGCGACGCATTTCGTTGGGGTAAACTCGTATGTCTCTCTCTCTCTCTCTCTCTCTCTCTCTCTCTCTCTCTCTCTCTCTCTCTCTCTGACACACACACACACACCACAGTCATCATCATTATCATGCAGTACAGACATGTTAAATTATGTATCCGGAAAAAGGTTTAATTAGATTTTCATAGATATCTCATCTTCACTTAGAATATGAAAGACCCTTTTTAGTTGCAATCGCCGCAGGCAAACGGATCTGAAGGCGTAGTCACGTAGTATTGTGCCTAAACAGTTTGGTATAGTAAAGGGTCCGGGATGTGCCTGAAACATGCTTTTAATTAGTCACTTGTATGATTACTAATGTGGTTTGTAATTATAACATTTCCCGTTTGCCTGCGTATAAGTTTATTTGATGATTTTCATGGTTCTGCGCCATAGGGAAATAAGACTTGCAATGGTAATTTAGGACTCAATAAAAAAAATATTACGCCCGTATTTTATCGAGCTGAATAAATAACATTTGGTTACCTGCAAAAGCTATTTGGCAATTTTGTTGAATTGTTTAATCGCGAGGTTGTGCCAACGGTGCTAACTTGCAGTCATATTGCTTTTAAATGGCATGAAAATGAGCTGAAGAACGTTTCGGAATTGCTGAGGCAGATCCGGTAATTTCACGCTATATTGCATATAACTTTTAACGTTTCCTGGAGAGAGCATAAAAAAAGGGAAAGTCTATGGAGAAGCCATAGAGGCTTATGGTAATGAATGGGCTTCATGGTCCCAGTGCCTGGATTTGAAAACCCTTAAATGGCATCATTCACCCATACATTCTTCTGGAGTAAGAAACCAGTCTCTGAAGTTATTATGAATAAAGAACAAGATAGTTTAGGCCTTTTTTTACGCCCTAACTATTTTTTTGTTTTCCAATTGTTTGTGTTTTATTTTTCAAGGCTCATCTGTAACTAAAATGTGTTGGAGGTGATTCTTTTTAAAAGGAGTATTTCTTTCATGTATCTTCCTGCTCTACCCTGGGTTTAAGGTTATTGATTATATTCTATGATGTGCTGAATACTGTGGAATAAATGCACGGATAGTTTGTGTGTGTGTGTCTGTGTGTGTCTGTGTACTTCTTTTTGTAGGAGATGCAGGAAGCAAAGAAGTAATCTTCGTTAACTGATCAAAATTACTGATTTAGGGTAGTTTAGGCAGCATGTAACCTCCAAAGTCAGACATTTATCTTTGTAATTCCTATAAAGAAAACTTGATGCTATTGTGTTACCTTTTTTTTGCAAAAACAGACCAGTAACTTTGAAAATTAGTGTTAAAGCATCGATATTTTTGTCCTTTTAAAATCCACAGCGTTTCCAATATCTTGGTTTTGGTCAGATATTATGAGCAGAGACTTACGAACGAACACTGATGCGGAACACCACACAGGTATTGGAAAGTCGCTGTGTCACCTTTGACCAGAAAACAAGATCATAAATTACGGTGGATTTTTAGTGGATAATTTAGTCACGACAAATGTGGTTCTTTTCAGCATCGATATTGGTGAGCATAAATTTGTTGACATGGGTCGTGAAAGCAAACCCATTACTGCACTAAATAAAAAGGCCTGGCGTCAAAATCAGTCATAAAAAGGCTTTATGTGAGGTATAACATTTCTCATTGTGAGAATCGAAAGTTTAAGGATCACTGCAAGAAGGTCCTGTTAACCCTAAACTCATTGTGTTTTCTTTTCGAAGACTCATACTTTCATTGTTTTACCTACAAAATACTGCGGTATGAGCAGAGCAAATGCGAAAGGTATATAGACTCAAAGAGGAAAACTTTCTTGAATACGGAGTCAGTTCTCAAACTGGTAACACTTCTGCTTAGAGGGGAGAGCTTAAAAAAAAAAAAAAAAGTTAGAAAGTGCAGGTGGACAGTCAGATCATTGAACCTTGGGAATGATTGATATAATAATATAGGTTCAATTTTACTCGATATGTGCGTTAAATTTTATACTCTTCCTGTTTAATTATAATTTTGTCTGTGATTTTCTCGCATCAGATTTGCTTCAGATCATAGTTGCAAAAGTAATTCTTCAAGTTTCTGATAACTTTAAATCTTACTCCATCACTGCAAAAGCCGCTCCATCGCCTTAAAACGTTGATTTCGTCTGGTTCATTTTTATTTTCTTTAAATCCTTGTGATGATATTCTAGGAGGACTGAAGAATTTCAGTATTTTGTATTTGTAGGTTACCAAGATAACCAGATGTAACATGACCTTTTGAAAACTCAGGTGCTAAAACTGAACGGTATGGATTGAAATTTTTTAAAGATAATTAAACTTTATTTAAAAGTAATCTTTAGTGGGGCCCGTTTTGAAAATATAAACAACAGAAAACTTCTGTTTTGTGATCACTCCCGTTTTAGTGCACCTAGGTACATCACTTGTTGGACAAATCACAAGTTATTTTATAGGTGTTTATCTTGAAAACTATACTGAGTTTTTGTTTTCAGCTAACTTCAGTTCATCATTTCGGCCTTTATTCAATTTTGCAGATACAATGAAATTAGCAATGTAACAATAAGACTAAGATAATTCAGATAGTTTCGGTAACACAATTCTTGTCAGAGTTTGGTGTATCGTGAAATTAGAAACATTTTTAGGTGACAAAAGGAGAGACAGAGACTGATATTACAACGAGAAATTAAAAATTTGCTAAATGGGTGTATGTGTGTGTGTGTGTGTGCTTTCTCCTTTTTTTTTTTAACTTTTGAGAATGAGAACTCACCAAGCAAAATTTGAAAATAGAAAATGTTAAAAAAAGACTGGGTTATTCCAAGGTATACAGTAGGGCTTTCAATATCTGTTGCTCTATTGACTTATCAAATAATTGTTTTTTCCAAAGGCATGCCCACCGAGCACCACGCTTTATGTCAAGTGTTTGGTCATTGCATTGTTTGAGATTTCACATAGCACTGGATAGCTTCCTGATACTTGGAAAGCTTTAAATTGTTCAGGAAGATTTAACAAATGATTTCGCTGAAAAATTATCCTTCCTCGTGTAACGAATTATTTCTTTTCATTGATTGCCGTGTGATCTCAATGGCTGCTATAGTAGATTCACATCAACCGTGCATTTGATGTCTAGGCCAGTCCCTTACGACGCTCCTGATTGGCTGTTGATAAGCCAGTCACAGATTCTGGAAACTCTTAGTCTCTCTCGAGAATTCACATAGGTAGGATGTATGTTCCACCTCTCCTGAAAGACGAATCCCTCAGGAGAAGTGGAACATGGATCCTACCCATGTGAACTCTCTCGAGAGAGACTAGACTGAGAGTTTCCAGCCCCGTCATTGCCTTATCAACAGCCAATCAGGAGCGTCGTAAGGGACTGATTTAGACATCAAATGCGCGGTTGATGTGAATCTACTATAGTCGATAGTGCCCTTGAGATGTAGTTGGGTTTACTTTCAGACAAAATTGAGCACTAATCTATTAGATTTTTCTAATAGTCTGTAAATTATAGCATTACCGCAGCTTTGTCAGCAGCAGAAGTCAGATTAGTACTAGATTCCAATTAAGTAAGCTCGGTGTTTGCTCTTTCTAGCTTGAATAACCTGAGAGCAAATACCTCCGACTAAAGGCTCGGCTATACTGGTTGCTTACAAGGCTAGGTTTCCCACAACCAGAAGCAGTAATCCCTGGGGAAACTCAAGGATTGAAAATGCACAAATTTTCACTCTGGGCGTGGTCAAAGTCCCAAAGAAAGTGTATAACGAAAGAATTTAGAGGAATACAAAAGTTGTGGTTAGAAAAGATAGCAGGGGTGGGGTTAGTGCGCTTTCCCTGTAAACTCGCTGTTTGGTTTGAAGCTTGTCGCGGAAAGTGAAAAACTTCTATCTTTGCTTTCTAGTCATGAGTTCATAAAGCGCCATTCCCCCCCCCCCCCCCCCCCCCCCCCCACAAGGAAATTCAGAGTGATGAAGACGTTATTTTGGCTTTTAGAATAGTACGTAAGTATCTGGTAAAAGTGGCCCCTTGATTCTGTATAGGCTATAGGCGTTTAGACAAGTCGTTGGGAACCGGTATGATTTGTTCCAGATCACTGAGAAAAAAATGTTAGGGCTTCCAAACCACATAACTTTGTTTGGGGCGTGTTTTTTCTTTGATTTTTTATTTAATTTTTTTACCCCACCATTTTTGTAAAAGTAGCAGTAGTGGGATCAGCAATAATGTGTCTGTATCTCGTTTAGTAGTAGAAGTAGCAACGTACACACCTAGAAATTAGAAACTGAATAGGATATGAAGGAGGTATTTTAGTAGGGTACTGAGTACGGTAATGATAAAATCTACTACTGCTCCGTAATATCGTTGACTTGTGTTTACAAGTGTCTGTAAGTATGCACGAGGTAGATGAATTTCAGTTATTTTTTCCCAAGAGATAAAAATTTTCCTGTTATGAATTTATTAGTTAATGGAATATTTTTGGCAGTGATGACCACTTTTGTGTGTCGCCAATTTGTGACAATCTGTCATTCATAATAAGTGAGTATTCACGACTTCCCATCAGGAACCGTGATCTATCGGATAACAATAGATTTGGTGACGCGCTGATCTGAATGTCAATTCGGAAAGTGTTCGAATAGGAACGTATAAATGAGAAGGTCAGACCTACGATAAGTGCACTTCCCCTTGAATTGGGCTCTTTTCGGTTACAAAAGTAATGACAACTTTTTACATGCGGTCGTAGAACGTGCGATCTCCATCGAAAGCCCAGCACTGCATCTTTAAATGCTTGAACTCGTCCTCTTATCCAACTTCTCTCGCTCTTTTTATGGAAATTTGTTCCTATTCTTCTTTTCGATCTTTTTTTTTTCTTTCGCCGACAAAGCCAACCAGCCACTGAAGAGGAGAAAGTATAATGCGTAGCCCTATGGGCAGAAGGAGGAGCGAATGGTGGTGGGGGGCCGGTGGATTGGGGTGGTGGCGCTGTTATTTGGGGAGTGGGTTGGATGGAGTTGGAGCTGGTGACATGTTGCCTCCCCGTGCCACCTCTTCCCCTCCCCTTCTCTTTTTCTCTCTTCAATTCAGCCGTCATCTTGATGCCTTGGACTTCTTTTTTTGTTCATCGCGGCCATTGTATATTATGATGAACAGCGGGTAAAAAGTTGTAGCTCAATGGCCGGGGGAGGAGGAGGTGGAGGACAGGCGAGGAGAGGAGAGGAATAAATGGAGGATTGTATATTGTTTTCTACGTAAGAGAAGCGATAGAGAAGGGTAGTAAACATACGCTTTATAATCACCCTCCCTTCCAAATCAGGAGCCTTTGTCGCTAGGGAAATTAACGACGCCGTTATATTTACTTTTGTTAATGAGTTGTTAAAAGTATTATAGAATCCAGTGCAATAAAGCTGAGGTCAGAATGTATTATTGAAAAAAAGCAAGGCTTTACTCACACTGGATCATGAAGGGTACATTCAGGAATTCAAAATTATATAACAACTTTTTTAAGGACCGGGACTTTTCGTGTACAATTTCTTCGGCTTTGGACTGCTTGCTTCTTTAATGCTGCTATTTGGCTTCGCTTATTCTTTCTTAAAAATTCTATTTAATTAAATATTCAGTTTTACTTTATGACCTCTTTCAGCTGTCCGTCACTGTGTATTATACCCTGAATTATTATATGTAGGTACTGATACTTATATATATGTGTGTGTGTTTGTGTATTTGTATATATTATATAGTATATTTATATTACATATATATATGTATATATGTATAATATATATACATATATATGTGTGTAATATGTATACTACCTAATATCAAGCTCTGTCAGATGCCTCAATATTCCACTTTTTCTAAACTATTGAGTCCCTTCTAAGGACTTCTAAGGAAGGAGACGAAAGTCCCCCCCCTTTTTTTTTTTTTTTTTTTTTTTTTTACACACATGATTATCGTTCTGTACGATATTCTGTGGTACCGGAGATAATAACTGTTTCTAACTTATCTTCATCATCAGCAGCTGCGTTCTGGTGACCGAATTTCGCTGTTTTTCTCCGGATGCCGTTCTGTTATGCAGTCCTTTTATCAGTGTTTGGTTAGCAGTTGCAGGATTCTGTCATTTTTATTTATTTCTTTTTTCCTTGGCAGATTTCCAGAGCTAACGTTGAGTGTCCCGTTCACCTAGGCGGATGCACACAGACGTCATTAGACTTGTTATATCCTTATTTAGTATTCAGTCATCTTCCAGTGTCACTGGGCTCTCAGTATACAGCAGGCATTATGGGCTGGTCTCCTTGCATAAGGACACCGGGCAAGGTAGACGCTTGTCCACACTCGACTCCGTCGTGAAAACAGGGGAAATTCTAATTAGCCTCCGTAGGGGGTAATGCCGTCAGTTGAGGGTCTTTGCAGCTTCGCAGCGTCCCTTCGCCGGTGCTAGGAAAATTCGGTCCCAGAAGATTCGGTCCCAGAAAATTCGGTCCTGAAATCTCATTCTCAGAAAATTCGGTCCCAGAAAATTTCTAAAATCTAAATAACCAAGCCCAATATAACCTTTCTGAAAAAAAGACATAAACATATGGAAAATATGATGTTAGAAGAAATGAAAATCTTTTATTTCTATCAATAACTTTAATGACTCGTTTGCTTTAGAGATCAATTTTACAAAGATGAACAAGAGCGTGAGAACTTTGTGAGCCTGGGATTTGTGGGTAGTTTTGTCATATAGGACTTTAAGGACTTGTAATGGTATTTGAGAAAGATAATTTGTGTATTTTCATTAACATTCATTGACACCGCCTATATATAAGAAACGGTGGCTGCAAAATATTTTAAAAGTGAAAAAAAAACAAAGACAAATTGATTGATGAAGTTACTATGTTTATAACTTTCATAAGTTTAGTTCCGACAAGACAGAAATTGTGGCGCTGTGAGAACTGTAACACATGTTGTGCTCTTGTTCATACAGAAAATAAACCAGGTGAGCCTATAATAATTTTTAACAATCAACAGTCATGATCATGTCGTCTCGCCATTTCAACATTGAGGAAAAAGTTGCAGGAAGGAGGTGAAACAAGTACTCGGGTGCTCATTTCCGAAGCTACAAGTAATATTAGTGAGAATGCAAAATATGAATTACCACGGTTGCAAACGGTTTCTAGAAGCATTACAAACTGGCGTAATAAAGCTTTTGGCGCTCCTCCATTGCCTCTTCGGCGAACAGGATTTCAAGTACCAAATACTTTTAAATATTTACAAGGCGGTCATTTGTTCCTGCAATGCGACACAGGCAGTGATGATGAAAAGCGGGTTTTAATCTTCGCTTCAGACGAAGGTCTTCAGCAACTGGAAAATGCATCAATTTTAGGAATGGATGCACATTTAATCATCACCAAGTATAAATATCAGCTGTTCACATCCTGCCTTCATAAATGGGAGATTTTATCCAAGAGCTTTCATTTTATTGCCGGACAAAACTCAAGCAACATATGACAGGACTCTTCTTTAACTAAGTAAATTGCGACCAAATATTAACCTATTTCAGGGTATGATAAATTTGATAAAATGAAATATTATGTATGACTTAAATAATCGATTATGTATTTATTGATAAGAAGGAACTTGTTACTTTATATTTTTTTGCTTTTTAAACTTCTATGCATTTACAGTATTTTTTCTGATATGGGACCGAATTTTCCGGGACCGAATATTCTGGGACCCAATTTTCTTTATTTTGTGCACAATATGCTATATTTTATATTATACTGTATAGGTTTTTTTTTTTTGTTGAAGAAACATACCTTTTTTACACTTTTATTAATAAAATTCGAATTCTTTACTTTGTTTAATTTTTTCATCAGTTAGATTACGATTTCATTGCCAGTATATAAATAATTTCTGGGACCAAATTTTCTGAGACCGAACTTTCTGGGACCGAACTTTCTGGGACCGAAATTTCTGGTCACCCCCTTCGCCCCCTAGTTGGAACCTTTTTCATACCTTTTACTGTAACTCCGTTCATATTATCTTTCTTCCATCAGACTTCCCACCCTCTTTAAAAAATTTTTTTATAGTGCAACTGCGAAGGTTTCCACCTGTTACAACTTTCTGAGCTTCTTATTGTCAATTTCATCTTTTATCGCTGAAATTATAGGTCCCAGCTCTTAGCCCCTTGTCCTTAGTTCTGCGTTCTATTCTATTCTAATTCCAATTAGTAACTAAAAGTTTGTAAGTTTGTCACGAACTTCCGTAATTTCTTTCCCATCAAATACTGCATTTCTTTGTAATGAATTTTTTTCCCAGGAAGTTTGCATGCGCGGGCGAGTTCGACAGACTGACGTGAATATGTTCCAAGCGCCAAAGGAAAGGAGATCACTTGATCTGTTGTGCAGAGCGATGGGAAATCTGAGAGACTTCCGTTTTCATTATATTGTCATGCTAATATCAAAGACATTATGGCACATCTGCGTTAGATGACTCCTGTGGCCCAGACAATGGACCGGTGAGAGATTTCGTGCCAGGGGATTGCATGTATAGTACATGTGATGCATCACGTATCGAGGGTCTCTCGTTGTTTTCTCTGTTTATAAATAGCTTTTCTGTTCACAGGAGCATCTTTGGATCACGTGAGTTATTGCTTATAAACTCTTCTTCAGTTGATGTTAGCCGTTTCCTTGTTTTTTTCTTTTCCTTGTTTTTGCTACTCGGGGAGTAAGCCTACAAACTAGTTTGTTGTTGTTGTTAAGGGGGGGGGGATGTTTAGGAAAATCCTATGAAAAACCCTAAAAAGGCCTGAAAAAGGTGTTTCGCGTCGAGGTAAAGATACAGGAATTTTAGGATAGGATATTTATGATTT
Organism: Macrobrachium nipponense; assembly: GCF_015104395.2. Lineage (NCBI taxonomy): Eukaryota > Metazoa > Arthropoda > Malacostraca > Decapoda > Palaemonidae > Macrobrachium > Macrobrachium nipponense. Next base: position 22,297,412 of record NC_061096.1, read on the forward strand.
AATTATTAGAATAAATATGTAAACAATAAATAATGTGCATTTTAAACAGTACAGAACAATTATTTCTAGTAAAATATAGAGCATTTATTTTAATATTCGTTCATGAACCAATGCACTATTTGGCTGCAGATTTTAGCATGCTCCTCGAGTAAGCTGAAGGTCGGATCACGCCTTGTTACATTAACCCTCAATAGTCACTTCAGTCTTTTCTTATGATATATATATATTATATATATATATATATATATATATATATATATATATATATATATATATATATGTGTGTGTGTGTGTGTGTGTGTGTGTGTGTGTGTGTGTGTGTGTGTGTGTGTGTGTGTATAAGTATAGCCATAGTAAATCCATTATATTTCAAAACTCAGTCTTCGTAATGAAACCTATTTATCTTTATATTTACATTTATATCTTCAGTATAGCTTCACTTTGTATATCACTCACGAATACCAGAGATGGTCTTGTGATTCATTCCTTAATAGGCCCCATTACTTTCACTGGTCCTGCCTTTTTTCAAGACAGTATTGAAGTTGCCTTCACTGCGTTGTTGTGTTGGGGCTCCGTTTTTTCATGAAATGGGTTCAATTACTTATTTTTCATGAGTCAGCTACTTTCACTTTTATTTTTAATACTGAGACGTGTATGAAATCTTGACCACTTCTCTTCAGTAGCTGTGCATTATAAACATTATATAATTTTCTTCTTATAGGAATATTAATGCAATGGTACAAATTTCATGGTACTGTTAAGAAAGTATCATATTTTCTCAGTACAGGTATCTGAAAATAACCGTGACAGAGTCATCCAATTACACCAAACCAGTTCGTCTCTCTCTCTCTCTCTCTCTCTCTCTCTCTCTCTCTCTCTCTCTCTCTCTCTCTCTCTCTCTCTCTCTGTCAAAGCTTAGTTTTTATGTTATGCAACTTTCTTTTATTTGTGATGTTAGAATAATTTCTATATATTTTCCCAGGAAACTTATCATTGACAGTTCATAAAAAATAGACAAGTCAGAATTTACTCGTTAGTTTATTTGATTACAGAATTAGCCCAAGTAGTTTCGCGGTGGCTTTTTCTTTTTACGCAGTACATTTTGTAAGATCATGTTCCCTTTAATCCTCTACACCTTCAATCGTTGCATAAACTGGTCCCACATTCTCTTTAATATCTTCGTATCTCCCTTAACAGTTACGCTTCTCCAAACTTGAAGAAGTTTGGGTATATTTTTCTTTCCCACCATTAAATCATCCTTATATAATTTACTTTTTATCATAATTATTTTCGTACCTTCGTGACCAATTTCCAACATGGTCTTAGAGCTGAGTATTCAGCTGATTGAGCCTTTACGTTTCAACAGACATTTTTATTTTTCCTTTCATTTTCTTCATGCTTTTGTAACGCTCGTATCACGTACAACTTTCACTAAACGTACTTTCTCTTAATGTCTGGTATGTTTATTGAGACGCCACAACGGGCAATTTTTCTCCCCAAATCATCGACACAAGAAAGCGATGAAGCTCAGCGCTAAGGAAACCCAGTAAGAGAACTTTGACACAGAGTGGCTTGACCTTCAGCTTTTCCTAGTCAAGATATAGACACTGGGCGTATTTCCGGGAAACAGCAGTAAAGAAGAGAGGAATCGTGCTTGCTATTAAAAGCATGCAGTAGTTGTGTGCGTTGGATCTACACCCATTCAGCCAAGGTCGAAACATGCCTGCCTACCTGTTTACTTGTTTGGACAAGCCTCTACAAATATGCCCTTGACTGAAAAGGCTTCTTTATTAACTTGCTGTTTACGTCTGCGTTTGCGTTGAGAGCCAATGAAATCCTAAGTTTTTTTTCTTCTTTTTTAATCATCTGACTTGTGAAGTGTAAATGAATTCGGAATTCAGATTTATTTATCTTTATCATTTTAAAGTAGCATGATTTTATGTTCGCGTATTATATGGCTTTTTATTTTTTTCGTGACGGAAAAGCAATATCCATGTCGTTAGGTAAAATTTTATATCTACGAAGACTAAAGGTTAGTGGTTTCAAAACACTTCAAATAGAAATGAGTCGTCACCATTGAACGTACATTTTGCTTTGTTGAATTCCTTTCCCAGAACCAGGAAACTTTATGAACGCATATTGTCATACACATGATCAAGTTGGTTGCCAGCATCTACTTGAACTCTTGAAGCTGAGAGAATATTCAAACTTCCGTCAAGCTTCGTTTGGGCACGTAGTATGTTTGAAACAACTGAGAGAGACTATTAGGGATTTGCAAAAGAAAAAAAAACTATAATTAAATGGAATAAAAATTGAAATAAATATTTTCTTACGGATACAAATCCATTTTGAAACAACATATTTTTTGGCCCTCAGCCCCCACCCTGAAAAAGTGATCTCATTATCACCTTGCAGCTTATTTGTTAAGGCTTAGACGGCAAAGAAAGAAGCATTTGGCCTTTTTATGCTGTTGTTCACCTCTTAGTAATATGTAATACGCACAACATTTAGTGATACCCAGAGGAACCGTGAAACATCTGATGAGCGCTTTTTTTTAATCTATCACCTTTATCAATTCAAGTTCCTCTCTCTCTCTCTCTCTCTCTCTCTCTCTCTCTCTCTCTCTCTCTCTCTCTCTCTCTCTCTACCTCTACTTAATTCAAGAGGTAGACGTGACAGGCAACGTAATGCCATTACAAATAAAAAGGTCAGATATTGGAATAAATTTCTGTGTGGATTGTGTCTGTGTGTGTGTGTGTGTGTGTGTGAAACTGTAATTTGTTTGCTATAGTGTACCTATGCTATACTTATATTTCATGCTGCTTTGCTAAGACTATTTTCTGATTATATTATTTTCAATTTTTTATACTTTTTAAATGACACTGTAAGAGTTCGCAGCAGTAATATTATTCTTCAAGGGA
>NC_061096.1:22300832-22358332 GCF_015104395.2 Macrobrachium nipponense
CTTGACTTCTCCCAATTAATGTTAATGTTCAGGTCTTGACATGTTAACAAAAGCATTTAAAAGTGATAGTAAAGCTAAGCTGGGTTCAAGGCCACTTAGTCAATTGTCTAAACACCTTGGAAGCCCAAGTCCTGGTAGACCTCAGCAGCAAATGAAGCAAGGGTAGTGCTAATGACTTAGGGTTTATGGCTAATTTGATGACCATTACTGTGAACTGATGCACCCTGTCTGCCCCAAGGACTAATGAATTGCCTGGAGATGCTCTAGGCACTGGCTGATGGACATTTTCTTTTACTATTACATTGTGGACTAAGGCATCTGGAATTACTTTTCAAATGAAAATAGCTAATAACAAGTAATGGCTTTATGTTTTCTATGGCTACTGAAGCACAGAAACATGTACACTAATGGGATGGCAAAGCCTAAGACTGCCAACATTATAGTAAGTTTAGTTTGATGTTGAATTTAAAATTCTATTTAGTAAGAAAACTGCATGACCATTCAACAAATTATTTCATAAGTTGTTGGAGACCACTACACTCCACCAAATCCTCAGTAAGCCAGGTTTGCAACTCTGCATGTGACAGGAACACCAAAACCAATATTCTATTGAAACTTATGTTGAATTACATTGAAATTACAAAGATACTGGTGCCTCATGGACTTATCACTCCATCCAAGAAGACACCTTTGAACAAATAATTAAATAAAAATAAATCACACTAGTGTGTCACTCCTTTTATCTATTATATTATTTCACAGTCCAATGATTCCTGTAATCTGTGTTGCATCCTGAAGTATCAAAAATATTTCCTACAAGTGACTCCTCCATCTGTGCATTTCTAGACTAAAAATTGAGGCTTTCTGGCCTCCTTGAATATCTAATGTGTCTGACTAATAGTATTCATTTAGTTACTGCCTGCACTGTTTCTAATTTTCCTAGCATATTTAAATTGGGGTCTTTGTATGTCACTATATAAGTACGTATTGTCTTTTTTTCCTATTAGTAATTTGACATTTAATGTACCCAATATTTTCTTGGGTTTATCTTCAACTTCTATACATTGCTTAAAAGACTGCAAGTCACTATCTGTGGTAATAATGACTCACAGATATGTCTCTCTAAGAAAAGTCTATCTCTTTTACAAGCACATTTTATATGGTCATCTTTTTTTATAACATATTTGCATGACTTTGCATTTGTCTAAGGAGAATGACATCAGTCATTTGACAGTTCACTCACCTACTTTCTCAAGGTTAATCTTAAACCTGTTCAATATCTATAACATTACTAGCACTGAAGCCCTTTTTTGTATCACCAGCAAACTTGGTTTGTTTGCTAATCAACCTAAGTCCAGGTCATTCATGTAGCTAATGAAGATCAGGTCAATAGGCCAGTAGTTTCCTTGTCCACCCTTAGAATACTTTTTTAGAGTTCTGATGCAATCTTCATAACTTTTATTTGCCCTAAAGATGATCTGTAAGGGTCACAGAAGAGAGGAGCAAATTACCCATTGCTTCTTTATTGCCACTTGGGTGAAATCTATCTGTACCTAGGGGCTTGTTGTCTTAATTAACTTTCTTCATGTACTGTATCTCCATTTTTACAATTTCTTAACTTTTATTTTTTAAGAATAGCTTTAATAGATTTAAGTACCCTCAAAAAGTTGGTTTAACACTCCAAGGACAAGATAAGGCATAGTATCAAGGTCCTCCTTAACCATGCACACAAACAGTTGGTGAAACTCTCAGTTATTATTCTAAGGTCAATAGAAATTATTAATCATGGATGTTACTTTCCATAATGAAGTTGCAGCAAACTCATCAACTATGTACTTCCAATATAGTAGTTCATTGACTGGAATAATAGTTCTTGTCTCTTATGAGCATTTCAGGTCGTAAAAATCTGCATGCAGAGTAAAAAGGAGTGGCTTCAAATTGTTCATATGCACAGTATAAAATAGTTACAAATACTGGGATTATATATTGCATAGTGAAATGAGGATGTCTGGCTTTACAAAATTAGAATTTAAAAGATGTTGACAGTTTACAGCATAATTACTCCATAGGCAATGACATATATTATATATATATGTATATCTATATATATATATATATATTATATTATATATATATATTATATATATATATATATTATATTATATATATTATATATATATATATATATATATATATATATATATATATTATATTATATATATATATATATATATATATATATATATATATATCTCTATATACATATATATATATATATATATATATATAATATATATCTATATATATATATGATTATATATATATATATTATTAATTCAATTCTCTCCTTACTTATGCAATCTTAGATCTGTCACATTATACAGAGAAAATAACCATAAAATTTATGAAATAAACAATAAGTATTCAATAAGCAAAATTATATACACATCTCTGTAAAGAACATCTGAAATAGCAGCACTTCTTATAAATTTCTGGTATCTTTACTAAATACATCTAACAATTATGAACTTACATTATCATCCTTCTTCACAAGAGGAAACTTGCCAACAAAACTCTCTGTTGTTCTAGGAGAAGGGATAGTGGAATGGTGGAGTAAACGAGCTTTTTTCCCCAAAACATTCTCAAGCCATCTTGCAGCAGCTTCTCCACAGTCTAAACCTGGGGCAATATCTCCAAAAATGCTGTAAAGATTCAAAAGAGCCATTACATACAATGGAGAGAAATATCAACTTGTGAGCAGAATAATCCTTTTCACATACAAAATTTTTATGTGCTAATTTTGTTTACAAAGAAACTGAATGATGAAATAAATTAGGGAACAGTGATAATCAAATACAGTAATTCCCAGTTCACTACAGCTGTAACCAACAGTAAATAACTGCATACAGTATGCAAGTCATTTATTTTTGTTTGAGTAAGCACCAACTGAATAATGAATTTACTTTTAATTTTCCTTGTTTATAACTTATGAATAAATACCTGGGAGTGAGGGAATATCTAAGTGGTTTCCACTAAAAGTTTTCAGATCTTTAGTGAATGCATTTACAAGGAGAGTTATTACTAATGCACATAAGAAATTCTGATTCATACAAACAAATCCCTTACTTTACTACAATTTGTAGTACAGCATCAGACAAGCTTTGAACCATCAACTTATGAAGTTTCACAAGAAAAGATTATCCTTCATTAGAAAAATGAAATTAAATTTTCATTATTAAAATGAAGTTTTATGTATACTTTACCGAACAATTATAGAGCCGTGATTTCCACGAGCGGCAGGATACTAAATTCAAATTTAGCGCGTGGCGTCGCCAACACTGGTGGTGATGACGTCATCTCCCTACCACGCGCGGGAGAACCAGGTACACTGCCCAGGTGAATCCATTCTTTCTGCCCGTCCCGTCCGTCCACCTAAGGGGTAGGAGGGTGGGTATAATCATATTGTTCGTAAGTATACAATAAAACTTCATTTTAATAATGAAAATTTCATTTTTATTGTAGTGTCTTACCGAACAATTATAGAGCTGATTACACATTTATGGGAAGGTGGGATTCAGTGGACCACTAGTATTTTTAAATGGTTACATTTATTGCAATACCAGTAAACACTCAAGGTGTCTGTTGTACCTTACCTTGTAAGAGAGCTACAGCAGACTGTTACTGCCTCTGGTCGGTGCTCTTCTTACTATTGTAGAGGAATTGGAATTTGACCAAAGTTAGCCTCTACGGAGTGGAATCCTTCCGTAGTTCAAGCCGAGTCAAGGCTGACTGACGGAGGATAGTAACAACAAAGATTGCCCTTGCCCTGGGCTAAGACCAGAAATTCAATCATACAAAACATTTGTCACCAACACCAGATTTAAAAACATATATACCCAACCATTGTAAAATCTGACCTAACAGACTGGTGAGTATCCCAGGTACTCAGTACCCCCCAGCTTCCCTTGAACTCGACAACCTATTCAAGGTGAAAAGTTTAGCATAGAGGTGACGACCCCTGTGCCGTTTCTCCCAACACCATGCCAGAAACCGCCACCGGACCTAACGTTTTACAATTCTCGAAAACCGTTTCGATCTCTTTGAGATAATGACTCGCAAAAACCGAATTCGATCTCCAGAACGTGCTCTGAAGAATCGAAGCTAAAGATAAATTCTTTCTGAATGCTAAAGAAGTTGCCACTGCTCTAACCTCGTGAGCTTTAACTCTCAGAACGGAAAGATTGTCGTTCTCGGACTGCGAGTGAGCTTCCCTGATAAGCTCTCTAATAAAGAACGATATAGCATTCTTAGAAAGAGGACGAGAGGGATTTTGAACCGAGGTCCAGAGCTTAGAAGATTGTCCTCTAATACCCTTAGTGGCAAACAGATACTGCTTAATAGCCCTGACTGGACATAAGAGCCTTTCTTCCTCCTCATGTCCAACCAAATCAGATAACCGTTCCTTACCACAAAACTCCTCGGCCAAGGATTAGAAGGATTCTCATTTTTGGCTAGAAAGGTCAAATGATACCGAAAAATACAGCATTGCCTTGAGAGAAACCGACTCTTTTGTCTATAGCGTGCAATTCGCTGACACGCTTAGCAGAAGCTAGTGCAATAAGAAAGAGTGCCTTCTTAGTCAAGTTCCTGAGTGAAGCCGACTTCAAAGGCTCAAACGGTGGCCCCATGAGGAACTTAAGCACCACATCTAAGTTCCAGCCACTGTATCTTGCGGAAGCTTAGTGGTTTTCGAAAGACCTAATGAGGTCCGACAGATCTGAATTGGAGGAAATATCCAAACCTCGATGTCGAAAAACCGGAGAGAGCATGGCTCTATATCCTCTGATCGTCGAAGGAGCCAGTTTCTTAGAGTTCCTAAGAAATAAGAGAAAATCTGCTATTTCTGTTAAAGAGGTCGCAGAAGTAGAGACTTTAGCACTTCTACACCACTCTCTGAAGATTCTCCACTTCCCTTGATAGAGTTTGTTAGAAGACTCTCTCCTACAACGAGCGATAGCTTCTGCAGCTCTTCTTGAAAATCCTTTCGCTCTGACGAGATTCCGGACAGTCTGAACCCTGTCAGAGCTAGAGCGGGACAAGTTTTGGTGGAACCTCTTGAAGTGAGGTTGTTTTGAGTAAGCCACTTCTCTGGAGGAAGAAGTCTGGGGAAGTCTACTAACAACTGGAGAAGGTCCGGGAACCACTCTTTCCTGGGCCAAAAGGGAGCGATTAACGTTAGTGTTACATTGCTGTGCGACATGAACTTGTTCAGCACCTCTCTTATTAGACCGAACGGAGGGAATGCATAAGCTTCCAGACCCGACCAATCCAACAGCATTGCGTCCACACCGACCAAGCTAGAGGATCTGGGACTGAGAACAAAAGAGAGGAAGACGGTTGTTCCTTGATGTCGCGAACAGGTCTATTGACGGTCGTCCCCAAAGGCGCCAAAGTTTTCTGACAAATCTTGTTGTCCAAAGTCCACTCCAGAGGTAACACTTGCTGTTGACGACTTAACTCGTCCGCCAGGACGTTCATCTTTCCCGGAACAAATCTCGGACTAGCTGAACCTTCGCTTTCGTTTGACCCACAGGAGGAGATCCTTGGCTACTTCGTACAGAGAGAAAGACTGAGTCCCCCCCTGTTTCCGCACGTACGAGAGAGGCCGTGGAGTTGTTCGGAATGCACTGCCACTACTCGACCTTCTACTAAGCTCCCGAAACTGTCTGAGCCCCAAGAAAATTGCTAACAGTTCCTTTACATTTATGTGGAACTTCTTCTCCTTCTCCGACCAAGCTCCTGAAGTCCGTTGATTTCCCAGTTAGGTAGGGCTCCCCAACCTGGGTTTCCGATGCCGTCGGAACAGAAAAGGGGGGGGGAACTGTAGGTTTCGGGAAGGATTGGGTCGAAATCCTAACCCTTCTTCCAACCTTGTTCTTCTAGAGAGCCACCACCTTAGGTCCTCTCTTATTTGATCTGTGACAGGAAAGGTATCGAGTCTGGTTGTGTCTTCCTGCACCAAGAGGCTCTCAGGAAAAACTGCAGAGGTCTCATGTGCAGTCTTCCCAACGTCACAAATTTCTCCACTGACGTCAATTTGCCCAGGAGCCTCATCCACTGATTGGCAGAACTTACCTTTTTGTCCAAGAACTCCTGAACTGTCTCCAGACAGCCTTGAACCCTCTTCGGGGACAGAAAAGCCCGAAAAACTTGAAGCATTCAGAATCATCCCCAAATAAAGGATGCTCTGAGATGGAACCCAACTGGGACTTCTGTTTGTTGACCAGAATTCCTAACTTTCTGGCAAGATCCAGAGTTGTTCCAGGTCCTTCATGCACCCGACTCTCTGATTCCGACCGGAGAAACCAATCGTCCAGATAGAGGGAGATTCTTACTCCTAATATGTGCAGCCAGCTTCCTATCGGGGATAGAACCCTGGTGAAAACTTGAGGAGCGGTCGCTAGTCCGAAGCAAAGCGCCCGCAAACTGAAACACCTTGCCTTCGACATGAACCTCAGGTACTTCCGAGATTCGCGATGTATCGGAATGTGAAAATAAGCGTCTTGCATGTCCAGAGAGACCATCCAATCCCCCTGTCTGATGGACTCCAGAACCGACCGAGTGGTCTCCATATGAAATTTTGTTTTCTGGACATGCAAGTTCGGGCGCTCACATCCAAACCGGCCTCCAGCCCCCTGATGACTTGGGAACTACAAAAACGGCGATTGTAAAAGCCTGGAGGAAAATCCCCTTCTATCTGTTCTATCGCTTTTCTTTGAGAACAAGCGCTTCCACTTCTGCGGCTAGCGCCAGAAATTTGTCTGAGCCCGAGAGATGCCTGGAATGGAATTGGGCACAGGTGAGAGCGAGGGAGTGAAACGAGAGGAATACGATAGACCGAACTTGAGTACTTGCACTACCCAGGCTTCTGCTCCTCTGTTTTCCCATTCCTCCCAAAACAGAGTCCAGCCTGGCTCCCACTGGTGCATGAAGAACCGAGCTTTCATTTGAAGGTTTGTTAACCTTGGCCGAGGCCTTAGACTGAGGTCGCAAATTCGACTTCGGCCGAAAGAAGCGCTTGGGTTTTCTCCTCGAAAAGGCACTTGGCCCGAGAGGAGAAACCGGAAGGAACAGTCTCCACAGACTTTAGGTCTCTTAGTAGACTGTGCCAGTAAATCCGAAGTAGATTTCGTTATCTAGGCGCAGACGAAATTGACAACAACTACATCGTGCTGGAAAGAGGTTATCTTTCACAAGGAGCAAACAAGAGAGCAGACTTCTGTTGGGAAGTAAACCCTTTTAGAAGCAAGCAAGGAGCACCAAAAAGTTTGTTGCCTTTTCTTAAGGGTAACCAAAGGCGATGAGCGAAGCTAACTCATCACATCCATCCCTAATGGATTTGTGTCCGCACAGGACAGAACACCAATCCAATCCTCCGCTAACTCCTGAGAAAGAGAAGGACGTCTTCGATCTTGGCCGCTAAAGCGCCAATAGTCCAATCAAGGAAGCTAAAGACTTCCAAAAGTTTAAATTGATTCTTTACAACGTGGTCCAACTCCGGCGCTGTAAAGAAAACTTTCGCTGCGGCGAAAGCAGATCTTCTAGAGGAGTCGATTAACTGGAGAAGTCTCCCTGGGAGGAGGCAGAAACTCCAGAGAAGGAGCTTCCCCAGTTACATAAAACCTATACCTCTTACGAAGCAACTTTAGAGGGAGGTAAGCAAAAAGAGCTTCCCTAAGTCTCTTTTCATAGACATCCATTTCTCAGTCTCTTTACAACGAATGTCTAACCGCTTAGATAGAACAAGTTTTGGGAGGAGAGGGTCTGAAGTTTTCCTCCTCATCAAAAAAGTCGAAGTTTGGGGAGCGCGGACCGCTTTCTCAAAATAATCTGGATAAGATACCAGAAGAAATCTAAGGAGACGTGAATAACGACGAGAGGTGATGTGAATCCTCCTCCTCTACTTCTTCTTCATTCTCCGATACCGCCGAAGAAGTCGACGGAACTACAACCTGATCTGAAAATTTGGTTTTCGAACCACCCTTGGACTCATTCATCCAGTTGGTTAACATCTCTAACTGCTTGGCCAAAGGCGCCCAGAGACGAATCAAAAACAGTTAACTGAGGCTTGGAAGAGCCTAAATGTTCAGCAGGAGGCGGAAAAACTACTTGCGCCTCGCTCGGAGCCGCCGAAATTCGAAAGGCGAGAAACAGGCGCATCAGGCGTAACAGACGAAAAAGCCGCCTAAACGAAACACCCTTAGAACTGCTAGCTACAGCGCTAAACCACAATCTCTACTAGTAGATGGAGCCGAAAAGCACAGATTGAGGCGACGAACGAGCCGCTAACGGCCGCGGCGCAACCCTACTCTCAGGCTCCTTTATACCGCTTGACTGGAGGAGGCGAAGAATCGGCGCCTAAACGCCTCTTTAAGGGACGCAATTTGAATTTTGGCCTAGCCTAACTCCTTTCTTACTCTATAAAATGATATCTACCCACCTGTACGCTTTCTCCAACTCCAGTACACTCCAGAAATCACTTAAAACCACCAGCACCACAGACTTACGACCCCAAAAAACAACTCCTACCAGACAGAGAAGCTCTCCCCTACCAACCACACACCACCAACACGTGCTTTCTACTCCCGTGTTATTGTTTACATCCTGCCGACGCCGCCGCCATCTTGTCTATGACGTCACAGCCTATGACGTCACAACACACTTAAATACATCAACAGACACCTTCTAGAATCTACCACAGGTTGTCTATATATGGACACCCACCATATTTCAACAATGCATAATACCCATAACAATTATACAATATATAATCACACTTATCTATTACCCATAACAATTATACAATATATCATCACTTATCTCTTTCTCCCTCCCCTCCGACTGTTTCCTAACCTAGTATTCCCCTCTTATTTCCTTCGTCCTCCAACTCTTTACCCTCTACATAATTTTCTAATACATTCCCCTGAACTCCTGCTTAGTGCAAAATCATCTACGTGTGTACACAAAATGCCTTCCAATTTATTGTTCTTTTTCCAAAAGAATATATTAGGTTCTAGTCTACTTCTCTCACCTTGAAGCTCCTTCACTACTTTCACCACTTTACAATACCATCTTTTGCTGCCATCCTTGAGCCCATAGACTGTTTTCTTTCAACTTCCATAATCCCCTCCAACCATCTTCCCTTGGTGGCTTCAAGTACACTTCTCTTTGTATCTCGTCACCTTGTAAATATGCAGTTTTGACATCCAATGTATAACAATTCCAATTTTTCACCTTTATTATGGTTAGACAGAATTTTAAAATTTCAGCATTGCATGTGGGAGCATCCTTTTCCCACTCAGCCATTTCTTCTTCAAACCCTCTAGCTACCAATCTTGCTTTACATATCCTTTCCCCCCCTTTTATCTTTTCAGTTACTATCCATCTTGTAGATATAGCTTTTTGTCCAACATCATTTACCTCCTCTATACCTGGTTATCTCTCCAACTTAGAAGTTCTTTTTCTTTAGCTTCCTTATGCTTCTATTTTCAAATCCCAGCAACACCTCCTCTTCATCTTCAATTTTTTCTACCTGACTATAATCCCTCAAGTTAACCCACCCTTTGTCACCTGACTGTGAGTCTCGTATATTGTACGAATCAGCCCATGCTTGGCTTGATCTTTTTCCTGCAAGACCTAAAATAGTCCATTCTTCTACTTGTCCTGTATCATTGTTTATAGCCCTAACTCTATTTCCCTTTTTGAATTTTGGTATCTCTTCCATTACTCCCGCTTTCTATTGACCCACTTTGCCCGTTATCTTCCACTGTTTTCCTCTATCACCTCTCTTTCTATAGTCTCTTCGTGTCTGCATTCCTTCTCTCACCCATTAGCTCCTCTCCTTCCAGCCAATCTACTCTTTCCCTTCATTTGGGCCATCTGACCTACCTTTCACCCCATGGGATTTATCTATTCTAGCCGATATCTCTTCTGTATCTGGTGATCGTGCGTTGAATCCTTGTCACATGTATCCTAGCTACTTCTCTTAAAGAATCCCCATGTTTGACTATTATTGTTTTCCCCACATACTCCCACTACCTGAGCAGGTCCTCTCCATTCATTTTCATTTTCCCTCTTATAGAATACCTCATCTCCTACACTGCTTCTTCAAATTTATGTTCTCTGATGTTTTGTTTAGCGCTATTCTTATTTTATTACAGGACTCATTTTTTATAAATGCTTCTCTGGCTTGTGCATTGCATTCAGTGTGTCCCTTACCATACCCTCTTCCATCCCTTTTTCTCTGCTTGCAGGACTAGAACTTTCTTCTCCTATTAGGTTAGGCAGTGAAGGGTTTGTTTTTTTCCAAATACTATTGGTTGGGAGAGAAACCTCCATTATTCATTAAACAGTTCCTAGCACTCACTACCCATTTCAAAGCTAGGGACCAATCTACTTCCTCTTCTCCATCATCTTCCTTACACTTCCCTTGATCATGCCTACGGTCTTTTCACATAATCCGTTGCTCCACGAGATGTTCTGATGCTGTGGCTAATACTTTAATATTCCATTTTTCTGCCATCCTCCTTACCTTTTTTCATTTCTTTGAAATTCTCCCCCATTATCTGACAATATTTTGGAGGGTGCTCCAAATATAGCAAACCAGCACTCAAAAAGTATCTTTATTATAGTTTCTGGTTTCTTATCTTTTATCCAACAGGCCTGACAATATCTCGTTGCCATATCCACTATTACCAAGAACTTTCTCTCTTCTATCTCTCCCACATCCATCGCTACGACTTCATTGAACGTTTTACTCCAAGAAAAGCCTACTACCGGTTTTGGCGGGGTTTCTTTTGTATTTTTTACAAACCTCCAATTTTTAATCAGTTTCCGTTAGTAACTTTCTTATTTCCTCTTTTTTCTTTTTCGATTAACCCATTACTCCCATTGTGCTTCCTCTGTTAGCTTCCATATTTTATCTCCACTTCCATGACCAAACTGTAAATGTAATTTCTTCATTGTGTTCTTAATTTCCCTCGGATTCTTTCCCTTCCAACCCTCCAGTAATAATTCTTCTACCTTCCTCCTCCTTATAGGCACTCTTAAATGACCCTGTTCGTCTTCTCTTAACTCTACTTTCATTCCCCCTAATAGCTTCTACTATGACACAATTTCTTTCAAATTTAGGGTCATACCCATTTTACTCATGGTTTGCTTACCTATCAGCCAGGGTATATCACCTTGCAGAATTTCCGTCTTCAAATAAAGAACTTTCTGTTTTTAGTATCACAGGTATTTCTATTATTCCTCTGGACTTATAAGATGTCTCACCAAAATTAAACACTTTATTAGACTCTGTCCTAGTGTCCCTCATTCTCCTCAACTCTTCCTGACTCAAATCCATGACAATACGTGCTAGTCACAATTCCCCGCAAACTGTTGATTTACACCCTGTGTCCAAAATTGCATCAACCACCTCCCGTGATTGCTTCCACTATTTTATTAACTTCTCCTACATAAACCTCTTCTTCTTCTGTCCCATTTTCTGTTTTTTTTTTCCTTATTTTCTTCTAGTCTTGTTTCAGTTTTCTTCCTATTATGAAAATTCTGAGGACAATCCCTAGCCCCAATGCCATTCTGAGCTGCATATTGCACATACTGTTACCTTCCCTTCTTTGTTTATAGGATTTCTACCACCCCTTCCTCGGTTCCATCTTCCCCGATATCTTTGGTTTTCCTCCCTCTCCCAGAACTGGCATTGCCTTCTGACGAACCCCACCCATTCCCAGTTCCTCTTTAGTCCCCTAATCCCTCAAATAGTCTTTTCATTGTTTGCGACACTGTTCCGTACTCTAGCTTTTCTTGCCCACAAGCCGATAATACCATTTGTTTTTGATTTTCGTGAGATTTGCTTGCTCTATTACATGGATCCCCCTTGACTTCGCCTTCAGCGCGCCTTTCCCCATTGCTCTTTCACACTCAGATGCTGCCTTCTCGTATCTAATTAAATAGTCCGCCATATTTTCACTAGATTCTCTTCTTATTAGAAGGTATCTTTTTATTCTACCGTAATTCTCCATTACCGAGTCTTTTAGATAGGCTTTATCTAGTTTCTCTAGATTAACTTTGGACCCTCTGTACCAGTAAGTTTATCTTTATCTAATGCTTCCACTAGCTCTCGGGCTTTCCCTTTTAAGCTCATTCTCATTTCTATCGCCGGTATTTTGTATCTTCTCCATACAACAATAGCCAATCCTCTTTCGGCTTGACCTTTCCATTCTTTGTATTCTTCTTGTATCCCGCCGCTAAACCTAGGACATTCCCTTCTCCATCTAGTAGTCTCCCTTTGTTCACTGTCGGATCCAGGCATCTTTTGATCACAACCACGCTCTGGTACCAGTTTGAATTTTGGCCTAGCCTAACTCCTTTCTTACTCTATAAAAATGAATAATCTACCCACCTGTACGCTTTCTCCAACTCCAGTACACTCCAGAAATCACCTTAAAACACCAGCACCACAAGACTTACGACCCAAAAACAACTCCTACCAGACAGAGAGCTCTCCCCTACCAACCACACACCACCAACACGTGCTTTCTACTCCCCGTGTTATTGTTTACATCCTGCCGACGCCGACGCCATCTTGTCTATGACGTCACAGCCTATGACGTCACAAGCCTATGACGTACAACACAACTTAAATACATCAACAGACACCTTCTAGAATCTACCACATGTTGTCTATATATAGGACACCCACCATATTTCAACAATGCATAAAATACCCATACAATTTCAATATATAATCACATTATCTATACCTAACAATTATACAATATATAATCACTTCTATACCCATAACAATTATCATATTAATCACGCGAAACGGGCAATCTCGCAAGACGCCGCGCGACCGGAGACGAATCGCTTGAATCATTTGAAAGGCGTCTGACCGCAACACCTTTCCAACGCTTAACCGAGCCCTGTTGAGCGCAACAGGCTCAACAAGAGAGGCGCCTGTCTGTGGGCAATCCCGATCGACTCCCTTGGACTTCCGGTAATGTCTTCTCCCCGGTGCGGGGGAGCTGGACAGTGACCTTTGTCTAGGAGACGTGTCAGGACAGACAGACGCACCCTCAACTACACTCTTACCTGAAGCCGCTTTCTCCAAAAACGTCTTAACTGAATTACCAAGTTGCAAAACCGTATTCGCTAGTACCGGCCGAAAATTTCTGATCTAACCTCGATTCCAGACTGGCAATGGTGTCGGAAGAAACTACACGGGAAGCCGGAGAAGTGGGATTAGTAGGAGGAATAGGAGGTGTAGTTAAAGGAGACATAACAATTTGAGGAGAAACAGAAGGAACAGATGCATCGCAAGACGAAGCAGAGCTAAGTCTACTTTCCCTAAGCGCTGCTTTTCTAATTCTGTCTTTAGCTAATTTCTCCGAGTATGAACTAAAAAACTTCCATTGAGAATCAGTCCAATCACTACACCTCGTTACATGCTTCGATCTGCTGGAACAAAACCATGTTCCCCGACACTTAACACATTTAGTGTGAGAATCATACTCTAACTTGGATAATCTAGTTTTTACATCCTGAGATGCAAAACCTAACTCCCGACGGACTAGAATCCGACATGGCAACGCCTACAATAAAAACAAAGCAAAATACAACAACCCAAAAAAGAGTACTTCACCAATTCCGAAGATCAAATCCACAAGAAAAAAAGCGAAGCAAAGTCATCCAACCGCACCGACCACCGATGTTCACCGGACGCCGGCAGGAAAAGAATGGATTCACCTGCGGGCAGTTGTACCTGGTTCTCCCGCGAGTGGAGGGAGATGACGTCATCACCACCAGTGTTGGCGACGCCGACGCGCTAAATTTGAATTTAGTTATCCTGCCGCTCGTGGAAATCACGGCTCTATAATTGTTCGGTAAGACACTACAATAAAAAGCTTCATTATCCATTACATAAAAAATGTAACTGACGTCTACGGAACATGTAAACTGGGTCTGAACTTGGTTGTTGCTATGTCCTCCATAGCAGAGATACTCCAAACCTGTTTCATCTTCATTCCACAGATAAATAATGGCAATGGCTGCCTTTGGACATGACGTAGATGCAACAGCCCAAAAAGATGGTCATAAATGCTTGGAGTCCTAAGAATACCACCTGTACTGCTAGTAAGTTTGCGAGTTTGTAACTCTTTCCTGGCCCATGCTCTCCTCACTCAAGATTCCAACAGGTGGGTGGCCCATTAGGCAGCTGAGGCATCACAAAACATTAGGAGTTTAGGGTTGGGTAGTACTAATGGTACTTTCATTTGTAGATTCTGATGTTCCTGCCACCAACAAAGACCAGAAAAAAAACTTAATCTGTGACTGAAATTCTATTGGATGGAGGCATCAAGGCTGCTTCCAACACAAGCCAACTATAGCTCAATGAGGGATTAAGGAGAGGATGAACCAATTTCTCCAGGGATACCAGGTGCCCAATTAACTCCTGCCAAGCCCTGACTGTCAGAAAAAGAGGGGCAAAGAAACTTTGTCCTTCAATGGATTGACTGTATAAAAGGAGTTCGATCAACTTCTCCAAGTTGACTTGTAAGTGCAGGGACCAACTCATGTCCAGAAGAAGGTGTAGATGTTTCTTCAACTGCTCTCTTGAAGAAACCAAGACTACCCAGTGGTTCAGAATTGTCTGTTTTATACTAGCATATGAGATGGTGGTTTTACTTGAGGTGGATTTTTGACCAGTGGTAGGAAAACCTGTACCACGAGACACTTGATTAATCTTTTGCTGCAATGAAATGAAGAAAATTTTATTCCAATATTAAAAAGAGACTTCTACTTATTAATCAGACCACCAAAATAACTTGTAAGCTACTTGGGAACGGATAACTCTGAGAGTTCGTCAATGCTAGTAGTCTGGTATTTCTCTTCTTGTCACTTTAATTTTGAATTGCATACCTCTGTGTTGCCTGGTAAAATAAGTATGCATCTGTTTACAATATGTGGTGAATGAAGGGTGTATGTCTGATACAGAATGTTTATTGTTACTACTTTATGGTTGCTTCATTTTTCTCAGCTTCTACCTGCTCTAGATCAACAGACAACTCTTCAACATCTGGATATTTCAAAGTTAGTGAGTTGCCATTTAAGAGAGGTTTAATCTTCACAGTAGCACCAATCATGGACCCCCTAATCAGGGATCCGCTTTCTGTTGTAAAAGCAAATGATCTGAAAATAGCAAAAAAAATTAAGTCAGTTCCTTCTACATCATCAAAACTTATCTTAATAAAATAGATTCTCACTAAGGTATACAAGTATATTATACACTAATTTCCCTGCAGTTTTTTCCTCTGAATAACAGTAAAAATCCTTACACTAATTATAAAAACAATGTCTTCTGGGAAAACAGTATAGTAAAGCACAGATATCTACCAAGCCTTATCCAGTTCCCAACCAACACCCCAAAAGATGGAGAGATTGACTATTCTGTGTACCATCTATCAGGATGCTCCAAGAATTAGTGACCCACTTATCATACTCTTTTCAATCTTCTGATGCTGAGGTTGCCTTGGATACAATGTTCCACCTTTGATTTTCCACCTTGGGTAAAGAATTATTTTTCAATAAAAAATGTTGTCCAGAAAGCAGTATATGACATAAACATAGCTGCCATGAATGTCACATCTTTATAGCCCTTATGCAAGCTTTATAGCCCTTATGCAAGTCATTGGTCCTTAAGTGTACTTGGTGCACCCCAGATATTTTCTTTCAATTGCTTAGTCTGTACAAAACCTCTGGCCTTGTTATATTTCTCAAATTTGAAACTAATTACAGCAATTTCTGCCATTGGGCTTCTTGGATGTGTATTGGGATATCACAGGAAATTGGAGAGGAAAGATCTCCAGTGAATGGAACTTAAAAGATGGAAAGGCATATTTTTAATTCCTCTCCTAGGTTCATCTAGAGAAAACAACTACATCACCATCATAAATACACCACATCTTTCACAGTAACTCCTCCCTTCCAGAAAAAAAGTTATGCCAAAAAAAAGCTGATGGAGCTTATTGCAGTGGGCAGCCTTTCAGACCTTATGTATTTTATGGTCCAAAGAATGTGCAAACAAAAGGATGAGGCTGATGTGGATGAATTATGTTTCTTGGACCTTTTTCCACCAAATACCTTTCCTAACTATTTCAACACAGCATGGACAAAGTCAGACAGATGTCTAACAGGTATGGGAGTTACAAAAGGAGCAGCACCAACAGCAAGAGACATACTGAAACAATCTCAGGAGCTTTAAGTAACATAAAAGTACTCAGGAAGACAACTGATACTTCCTTCCCCCTGACAAGCCAAGGGACAGGACTAAGAGAACAATCAGTAACTGACACGGTCCATAATTTTGCCCCCCAAAATTTGTACATTAATTGCTGTTTTTACTTTGTTAATACATATATAACATACTTAAGGATACTGGTTGTATAGCCAAACCTACAAACATACCTTTGATGTAACTTTAAATTCATTTACATACCTATTTAACTTTGCAATAATAAATACTTAGTTTGGTAGCATACACTAGCTTTACCTAACCTAAGCTATGATACCTGGCAGTCTAGCATATGTCCTAGCCATAAAATCATGATAATTCATCAGTAACAGCAATATGCCTGACTTCATAAGAGCATATTAAAAAGGGTCTTAAGTGCACACGAAAGTATAAATCACTAGTGTTCTTATAATGCACCAATATGGCATACTACTTTATACACCACAGGTAAAGATTATGTCTATTTAACAAGATTACAGCATTATAATAAATCAAAGCAATGTCACCAAAGAGTGAGATAATTATCGATTAACAAATATACGTACTAGCTAACACACCTGTCTCTCACAGAGCCATCCAAGAGGCCAAGCAGACCTGTTTGGGCATTCTTTAGGGGGATTCCAGCACATGACTTAACAGGATAAATCCATATTTTGGACACCTTACCAACATGCTCCCACTCAACTTTCTGTAGTTCATCAGAAGTTCTGAAACAAAAGGATTATTTCAAAGTATTCTAAGCAGCGTACACAGAAAAAACATTGTAAATTAATACTGTATTACTGTAACAGGATCTACAACATAAAAACACCAAAATATCAGAGGGCAAGATAATCCAATTACTACAGGTTTGACAGCTGTCTGTCAAAGCTTATATTATGCACAACATACGTACTAAAATATTGCATTAAAAAAATTTTAAGAATACGAAATTCAACTGTTATTAATATTTATGTTATTTCAGAGAGATTAATTTTTGCAAAGGTCTTCTAAAACTGGACTGATGTTAACTGTTTAAAAACAAGAGATAACAGGCATTTAATGCATTAGATTCACACACACTCTCAGTCACACTCACATTGCAGCTTACACTACAGACTGAAGTACAGTACAGGTAGTTGTCAACTTACGACCACAATTGGTTACAACCAACCGGTCATAAATCGATTTGGACGTAGGTTGGCCCATGTTAAGAATATTATACTAGCCTAGACTACACTAGGGTAATCAGTACCATCTTTACATATAGGCTAGCCTAGCCTACACTACACAGCATACTTTATACATATATGGCATAGTAATGATTAATTTCAGCTAATTCTCTAGGTTCAATGCACATTGGCTTATGATAATTCAGTACAAAGAGAAATTGAATAACATTTAACAAGTTAGCCTCGCTTATACGATGATGATGTTATCATGGTACATATATCATATATATATATACGAATAAAGTAGCCTAGCCTGCAGTATACCGTATACTACTACATATACGATATAATTTAGTAATTTATTAATATAAACCAATTTTGAAGGTTCAATACATTCTGACTATGATACATCTGTAGAAAAAAAAAATTGGACACGAAATGGAAATCAGAATTTATGAAATAAAAACAATGAATAAGCATCTTTTCCATGAATTTTTTAAAAAGTTGTACATTACTGTATCCAATAATATTGTGTGGACGTATTCTCATATTGTATCATAAAATACTAACAAAGCAGTCAATGTTTTGGTTTGGAAATCAGCTGATGGTAAATACGACTTTGGTTCGCCGTATTTACGTGTTATTTTGCCGTATTTAACTCAATTTAAAGCGAATTGCCTTGCTTCTAGTTAGCATAAAATATCTAGATACTTTACGTACATAAGACAAGGTAATTTGTCATTGTTTTCAAGTCAAAATATGAACTTAATACATCTCGTGAACTAAATTATTTTTTTGTTAACAGATTGCATTGTGGGCATGTTTATTGTGTAAAAATATTACGTGACTCCGTTCAATATTTTCACTTGATTTCTTCGTATTACAAGCTTTACCGTTAGTAAAACAGTAAAATGTGTTCTTTCAAGACCTGAAGTTTTGACTAAAATTATTCTCTCTCAATTTTATCTAAAATTATTCTCTCTCAATTTTATCTACAGTTGTGTTTGATGGCATAAGTTTACTGGAGTTATATCCTTGTTGCGATGCATGATAATAGTCATTAGCAGCTCGAAAAGTGAGCTGCGTATGTGGAGAGGCAGGAGCTGGGGAAAAACTTTTGTATGTTCGGCTGGACACCATTCTTTCTTGCTCAAGTCGCTACCCAATCGTTTTAGTTGTGGGTGGTCGTAAAGTCGATCAGTCGTAACTCACATAAGCCGTAAGTCGACAACTAGCTGTAAGCGAAGAAACACATCATAAACGTACAGTGGACCCCCCGTATTCGCGTTCTCCGGATTTGCAGCCTCACGCATTTGCGGATTTCTCTGGAACATTTCCCCCCATAATTCATGGGAAATCCGCCTATTTGTGGTATTGTTTTGAGAAATATCCACAAATTCCTGTTTTTTTTTATCTATTTCATAATAAAATGCACTTTTTGGGATAAAACTATTTGAAAAAAGCAGGTAGTATACAAATTTTTAGTAGGTTTTCCTTGAGTTTCAACTAACAAAATAGGCCGTTTTAAGCGTTTTATAAGGGTTCCAACTATTTGCGGGGGGGAGGGGGGGGTTGTCTCGTACGCATTCCCCACGAATACAGGGGGCCACCACTGTACATCCCTACAAGGCATTAACATATAATAAGCATTCCTTTAATTCTTAATTCCACAGTTCACATGAAAGGGTTTGTTGCAAGTTCAGTCTGTGGAATTTTTCAGACCCACAAACAGAGCACACTTTACTCCTGTATTTTTTTTTCTAACTACAGTATGCTCAGAATTTGAAGATAGTTATCAATGAAATATGAAAATTTTTTTATCAATTTGTATTTTACATAGCTAACAAACCTTTGGTCTTAACATTAAGGTAAATCTTCTAGTGCCAGCTGGAAACCAGTTAAAAAAATAAAAAATTGTATTTGAAAGGGATCTGTGGAATCTGGCATATGATACGTAGCTAAGGTGTAAGCGGGTCAGAGACCATGCCTGAAGCTTGTGATGTATTTAGTCTTTCTTCCAACCCGGGATAAGACAAAAGAGGGGTGGCTAGAGGTGGGTAGTTAATGTAAAGATCTCAGGTTTGTCAGCTATGAATAACACAAATTAATTAAAAACTTGCCATTTGTTCATACGAGGAACAAACCTTAGGTCTTAACATTAGGAAAGGCTCACACTTGGAGGGAGGTATGAAAATCCTGAACCAACTGGAGGTTCGGCACACCTGATCATACTTCGTAGAAGTGAGGATTCTAAGGAAGAGGACCTAAGCCTCTGAGATGTTAGATATATGGGTATCTAACATCTAGCCCACTGGGATTAAATACAATGTAACTTGGCCAGATTCGCTGCACATATGGAAGTTAAAGCAAACTATATTTGTTCAATCAACAAACCATGTCAGCCACATGAAACGGGTTTGTCACCATTCCTCACTACCCTTGCTGGAGAGAGGAGTAGAAGCTACTGAGAAGCAGATTTGTATGTTGTATAGAACAAAAAAGTGTTGTAATAGTACGACTGCAACACTAACCTGCATCAAGCCAGTTCCAGCATATGAAATGTCTATTCTTCAAACGACCTGTAGGTACTGAAGAAAGGAAAAAAGGGAAAGAAGAGACCAGTCCTTTCATTCATTCTCTCTTCCACACTATCATCTTAGGCAAGATATGAAATGTCCTATCAGGAGCACTGGATGAGCTGCACAACTTATTTAGCAGCCACCACTGTACCCAAGGAAAAAGCGCCCAAAGACCTGTGGGCAATATCTTTCAAGTAGAAGGAAGTGAAAGTGGTTTGATGAAGCCAGGAACCAGCATTCAAAATCCTATGAACATATAAGTTCTTCTTAAATGCCAGGGAGGAACTTATTCCTGTCATGTACTTTTGCATGTACTGTACAGTACTGGTGACAGAATTTGACAATGAGGAGTAGGCTTGCCTAATCACCGCACACAGCCAAAACAAAATGGTATTCTTGGACACTTCTTTCTTGGCTCGGCCCATGCTCTGACAGGACAAAGCAGTAACTCTTGAAAGTGTCAACAAATTCCTTTAGAGAAGGAATGGAAAATAAGGCAAATCTGTCATCGTGAACCAAGGGATTTTGAGTTTTAGCCACGAATTCCAGGACAAATTTGAAAGTTACGGACCACCAAGCCCCAGTGTGTTTTTATGTGCATAAATCTAGGCCATTGGAGCTGGCTCCAACTCTTTTTCGAGGAAGCTAAGGCCAGAAGGAAAACTGTCCCTTCAAAGTCAGTTCCCTGTCTGATGATTGAGGCAGGGGCTTGAATGTTTGAGTTCCCTAGGTAAACAAGACTGCTCAAAGCTCTTGAACAACACAGAGATTTCCCGGGATGAAGTGATGTCCACATCTTTCAGATGAAGAACTAATCCTGAGGCAGCCTGTAACCCCTTGACCACAAAAAACGAAAAACGAACGACGTTTCTCTACTCTGAGAAAGTTAAGAAAGTCCACTATCTGCTGAATAGAAATTCCGAGTGGAAAGAAACCCCATCAACAACACCAATCACAGTACATAGATGGGCCATTTGCACTGGTACACAGCTAACAGAGATCTCATGAGGTAGCCAGACATCTAAGTCACTGCCCTGTGAAAAAACCTCTCATTCATAAGAGATACTGGACAGTCTCCAGCTGTGAAGAGATAGGAACCATACCAATTGGTAGTACCTCTCTACACGAGGTTGGCAGTGAAGGTTGTACCAAGGGGGTATCTCTCTCAGCACTGCTGAGAGAAGTGATAGAAGATCCAAGAACCACACTGCTTAGAACCACAAAGGAGCTACTAGGGTCATCCTGAGATTCTTGGAAGCCATTACTCTTTTCAGGACATGATGGATCAGGCAGAACAGAGGGAAGGCGTAAACTTCTAGGTTGTCCCAAGGATGATGAAGGGCATCCTCCGCCACAGCAAACGGATCTGGGACCACTGAACAGTAGATTTCTAGCTTCCTGTTGAGCTGCGGAGTGAAGAGGTCTAACGTAAGTCTTCCCAAAGATGGAATAGCCTGTCCGCTATGTCTTGATGCAATGACCACTCCATACCCAGAACTTGTCCCTGACAAATTAGTTTGTCAGTCACTACATTCCTTTTGCCCAGAATGGACCTAGTCATGAGCTCCATCGAGTTGTTGATTGTCCCCTGGTGTAATTCAACAGTCAGCGAGTGAAGTTGGCATGACACCAACCATCCCCATTTGTTCATATACACTACCACTGTAGCGTTGTCCGACATCAGAATGACAAAGTGACTTACTACCCTCTTCTGAAACTCATGAAGATCCAAACCACGAGGTTAGGAGCTCTTTCAGATGAACACCCCAACCTTCAGAAGAGGTGTCCGAGAACAGGAGCACACCCGGAGGGGGTGAATAAAGAGGAATCATGTAGAGTCCTACAAGCACGTCCAAGAGTAGAAATACGTCCGTCATCAACATTATGGCTGCGACCCATAACACATCCATGGATATAATCATCAGGCAAGGTATCCCTTAGTCCTCATAGGCAAACGAGACCTAAATTGAGGGGAAGGAGTGTGTCCTGAAGGCCTCTGAGCAACTAGACTTCTAACCTGGGGGTCCATCACCTTCAATTTCTTGACTGGAGCCTTGTCCTCTTTTCGCCAAACTTGTACGGGTTAAGGAGACAAAGAATGGATGACTGAAGACTTCTTCTGAGAGGTTGAAGGGCAATGATCATCCTCCACAGGAACATGAACGGAAGAGGCAGAACCATGCCCACGTACATGAAGAGGTGACACACGTCCATGAGAGGATGAGGACGACACAGCTCTCATGCTCTCAGAAGACTGAGCACCTTACTTGCTAATTCTCCATCTAATCGAGACTGAGGAGGGTTAGATGAAGACGATAAAGAGGGCAAAGAATTAGGAGACAGGTATCCTGCCGCACCTCTCTCAAATAACAGAGTCCAGGTGGATTGGCAACTGTAGATGATGAAGTCAAGGAAGTAGCTGGCAGTGATGTCAAGGCAGCAGGCGGAGTAAGTGATGTCACAGATACTGTCGTCACGGGAAGAGACGGCGCAGGGAGTGACGTCATGGAATCCAACGGATTCTGCCCCAGAGTCGATGGCCTTGCTGCAGGCAAGGGGAAAAGTCGACTCTGGATGATGCGTGGCTAATAGTGATGGTGTCCCACTAGGCAGCAGCACACGAGACCCGATGTAGTGGAGGCTGAGTGTTGGGGGGAACCGCTAGGGGAACCAATGCTGGCAGACGTGAAGATGTGAAATGGGACAATAGGCCTTCCAGGGAAGGTACGCCTGGTAGGCCTAGGGAGGCCCAACAGACATCTTTTGCGCATCGAAGCCTGAAACAAAGGAACACGATGGCGCTGCCTCCTCTCTCCTTGAAGGGGCAACATTACCCCCTGAGAGAGACCGGGCAGTATTATACATAAAATCAATGGAAGAAAAGGTAGGAAACACGGCACCAATGAATGAGAAAGCAGTAGGAATAGGTCTGGAAGAAGGGGGAAGCAGCAACGTTCACTTGGGGAGGAGGGAATCCTTCCCAAGATGGAAATGCTGACTTCCTTTTATTCTCCTTCTTCTTGTAGAAGTCCTTCCACTGCTCAACAGGCCTGGAACAACACTATGTGCACGGATTGGAGACATAACAAAAACTAGAATGACACCTACTGCAAGTTGTATGGGGTCTGTCTTAGAAGAAGCCAGGAAGCTTGAACACAGGAAGCCTAAGAGGTCAGGAAACATATGATGCTCAAAGGATAAATCACAAAACACACACACCCAAAAGCGGAGGAAAGCAGAGAAAGGAATCACGGGCTTGGGAGGAGGAGAGCAAAAGTGAACATCCACTCTCCATGGCGGTTGAAGAAAGACTAAATACGTCACAAGGTCCAAGCGTGGTCCATGACCTGCTTCCAACTCAGCTACGTATCAGATACCAGATGCCTCATATCCTTTGCATATATACAATTTTTCATTGTTTTCCAGCTGGTGTAAGAAGATTTATCCTAATGTTAGGACGGAAGGTTTGTTCCATGTATAAACAATACATAATTTCAGGGTATTATAGCTGCCTATTTTGACATCAAATTATAATCTTCAAAGGTGAACACCTATGGTTTGCAGTTTCATTTTAACAATTTGCAAAGCTGAGTCATAATTTTTTACATATTATTTTAAATTATTCTAATACTGTAGTATATCTGGGAGAGTGGAGATAACATAAATAGTAAGTTTGAATAGTAAAGATAAATACATAAAGGGGTTTAAGGAATGGGAAAAAGCTTCTTACTTGAACTGTAACTTCACTGGAGACTGTTTACGTCTCTTGTTGCGTTCCATCCAGTAATAATATGCTGTCACTGCAACAATGCCCGCAACAAGTACTGTGAGGACACTAAATTTCTGATCAATGGCCTGTTGAAGAAACTGCAAAGAAAAAATAAATAAGCTATCTACAATTCCTATACTATGCATATCTCTTTTATTTTTGTAATACGTATTGGTAAACCTTAACCCAATAAGAGCCAGGCTAAAAAAAAAACATATGCAGTACCCCAGGCCAGGGAAACTGAGGTCGGCTAATTTAAGAAAAACACACATCAGTGGAAAGAGGAAGATCTGCAACTGTACAAGGTGTAAGAAAAAAAAATCCTAACAAATTCTCCCTACCTTCCACAAGAAGTTGCATAAGAATATTTACAACCTCTTCAGAGTCTCTTTTACAAGACAATCATACACTTTACCAAGTTATACATGTTTTTTCTAATAAATAATTTTATTCTATTTTGTAAAATTATAATTACAGCTCACACAATATCAGAACAGGTAAGAACTAAAATCAGTAACAACTTCTGAGTATACACTGGTTGTAAAATAGTTATGTAAATTTATTGAGATCAAAGATAAAGTAACTTAACTGGATTATACATGTTTTTTCTAATATTGCTTTGCAAAATTACAATTATATAACTGACATACTATTATAAAAGACAACAGCAACCCCTGGGTATATCTATGGGCAAATAAAATAAAAAGACGTCATGGGAGAAAGAAAAACAACATGCCCCTTTGAAGTCAAGATCACAACTAACTTATGAGGTGACTACTTTGTTGATCTGAGCCAGTCTAAAAGTTGTCATTAGTGAATTTATGGTCTATAGAAGTAATGGAACCTCTTTCCGGCCCGATTCCCCCAAATCGATGGCATGTAATATTGATGCCCACCATGAGTGAATCCATCCACTACCCAAAACCTGTTATTGCTACTCATATGAGGGTATCCGTCCATTAAGGGTTAAACTGCCCACTTTTGACTGATTACAGACTATCCATACTGGTACTATTATAGGTTATTGAAATGGTATTCCATGAGAACACTAGGTTTATCTTTGTACAGTAAAATAATAATTCAAAAATTAGTATGAACTGAAATCATAATGAAATTTTAAGTGTTACTCTCATTGTAATCAAAACTTAAAGAAGTCAGATTAAAAGTGGTGAATTTGCTTTTAAAGCTAAGCATACTGCATAAATGCATTGGTCCTCTTCTTCATCGCAGTTAATTAAGCTTTCCATTGGTTTTATTTCTCTATCTTCAAACATTTCTCTCATATTTGGGAATTTCATCTTCTGCACCTCCAATCATTAGGGTAATAAAAATATGTAGACTTGAATCACACCTTGTCTAAGTTCAATGATGACATTGGCCAAAATGGGTAGGTGATATCAACTTAGAGCACAAGAGCTACACTAGACTGCTTAGGTTATGAGCAGCATTTCCAGTTTTCAAGAAAGTTTCTCCAGCTTTAAAATGAATGCCATATGTTTAAGATGTGTTGATGTAGATTACCAAGTGATGTGGTAAATTTCGCCATGTTTAGTACTAGCCTCTAGGGGGTCAAATGTATTTTACTGTGTTTAGTACTAGCCCCTGGGGGGGTCAAATATATTCTGCTGTGTTTAGTACTAGCAAAATTGAAACTTAGAAAAAATCCTTAATTACCTACATACCATATACTATATATTATTTCTTATTGTGATAAATACTAGTTTGCAAGAATTATGTATACAGAATATTTTTTTCCTTTTTATATAAAGATTTGAAAGATACAATAAAAAAATTCGAGTAGGGAAGTTTGGACCAGAAACAAACATTAACCAATATGGTTTGTACGAGGCTTTGGTATGCATGTAATACAATGCTTTACCCATCTGGAAATCCCTAAGGTAATCCATTCTATCCACAACCAAACTCCAATCTTTGGCTTAGGGTCAACTACTGAGACTGGGAACTGGAAAATATGAAATGGGTGCCTTTAAGATGTGGGTCAGCCCCCTCACCAGACAGGTAGGCTAAAGACCTTGGCTAGTGTCAGGTAAAGTTAGGAGAGCTTACATTAGGAGGTATCCCTACTTCCAATCTACCCATTGACTTTTACAGGGGTAAATGACTGAGCAACGACATAGCAGCCACCGATCACAGAATGCAGCCACCTTCCTGAAATAAGTAGTACTTGAATTTCCTGCCATGACCATATGTCAAGAGTTGTGGCCTATTCAGGCAGCACACCAAGACCTCTACACTCTTCTCAAAGTAAGTGTTTTCTCCTAAATTACAAAATAATGGCATAATTCAAGCGCTTTTTTGGGAAGTGGCAGTGTTCTGAGAGTGGTGGCGGCTATGACACCGTTCAGTCATTTACCCTATATCGATCTGTTATTTTAGGTACAGAGGACCTTTAATGGGTCAAAGCCCAACCACAGCTTATCAATTCAGTAAGGATGCACACCTCCGCGACAAGTGTCCTGGTTGCATTTCCATGATTTGATACATTTTGAGGCGATGATTCCTCTTGATTGAATATAGAAATTTGGTCAATGGGCCAGCACTGGGACTAGGTACTTTAGGCCATTCAGTGCTGAAACGGAAATTGACATTAAAAAGGTCTGAAGGTTTGATAGGTGTAACAGGAGGAATCTGTAGCAGCTGCACTAGTAGTAATTAATACTACCTAGGGTAAAAAACCGCATGGTACAGGGGTGGACCATGTACGATCAATGTGTACAACCCCAAAAAAAGTACATTATAACGCGTCCTGACATCGGAGATGGGCATCAGACGCGACTTGTTGTTGGTGAGAAACGGAGCTAATGACCTTTACTCCGGTGTCAGGACGCATTATAATGTACTTTTCTTGGGGTTGTACACATTGATCGTACATGGTTCACCCCTGTACCATGCGGTTTTTTACCCTAGTATACCTACTCGTTATACCTAGGCTATATATAGGGTACTAGCTAGCTCAATCAATTGTTTGGAGAGGGTGGAAAGTAGATAAGTAGATGGAAGAAGAATATGAAAGGAGGTAGAGTAAAAGGAACTAGTAAAGGGTTGCAGTTTGGGGCCGAGGGGGAATGCTGCAAAGAACCTTAAGTAGTAATACCTAGGTAGGCTACCTACAGTGCACAGCACGAGGTGCACTGACGTTACCTAGGTGTATGAACTGTGTATTAGGTATAGTAGCTAGTCTATGTCGACCGATTATGCTGTGATTTACTACTACTACTAGCTATACAGTTCCTAACGTTCTGACTGTGCATTGCACTAGGGCCTAGTAGGCCTAAACCTAGTACTAAGTTAGGCCTACTAGGTATGTAGGTATAGTACCTACCTAGCTATTAGGCTACTAGGTACTAGCTACCTACTCGGGGGAACCAGTTCAAGTGTTAGCCTAGTAGGTAGCTAAGCTAGGCTAGTAGGTAGCTAGCTATAGGTACTAGGTAGCTAGGTAGTACCTACACTACCTAGCTACCTAGTATGAACCAACATTTATGGTTACAAATGTACCTATACAGATCAGGGCAAATATGATTCTTGTATTTGACATGAAATTATAGTATCACAATATTACCTAACTATTTAATACCTACCATGACTACGTCGTCTTCATCTCGTTTTATAATCTAATCTACATGCCATATAAGGATATACACCTGTTACCAGCTGCCTGACTCCTGTTACTAAGGGTTGGGATCATGCCATCATGGTCGGCAGGGGATAGTACGTAGTAGTAATGGTAGGATAAGTACCTCAAACGGCTCCCTAACTTATTTTATTATTTCTTTGATTGTACTTGTTAAGTATACCTCTCTATGAAAACATACATTTTTGAGAAATTCACTTCAATTTGCAATTTCCTCTTTAGACAAATCTATGAACATCAAAATGACAATTATTAGTTCTTCTTTATCTTCCTAGTTTGGCTGTTGCACGAACCTAAATCTGTTCCCAATAGTGTTGTATGCAGGACAATACAGTAAGAAATGTTCTAAATTTCCGGTTACTTCTCCACAATATAACTTATGTCTTCCCATTTAATATTTTCCTTCTCTCTCTCTCTCTCTCTCTCTCTCTCTCTCTCTCTCTCTCTATCTCTCCTCTTCTCCCCTTCTTCTCTCTTCCTCTCCCTTCGTCTCTCTTCTCTCTCCTTCTCTCTCTCTCTCTCTCTCTTCTAGGCCCAGCTGTGGCCGTGTTGTGCGAGACATATTGTGTCAACTCGTTGCTGCTTACAATGCCTCACTTGTCTTGTCCTTCATGTGGATGCCCTCCCATATTGGGCTTGCTGGGAATGACATGGTGGACTGTCTTGCTAAAGCTGCCTGCACGCTGGACCTTGATGACAGAAATGTTGAGCCCTCACTTCGCTGCCTTAAACATAGAATACATTCAGCCGCTTTTGCCTGTACAGTACAGCGTAGGGATGCAGAGAGGGGCACTAGTGTTTCCATACAACATCATGATAACTTTCTGCAGAGCCGTCACAAGTACCGGCGACGTGGACTCATGGTGCGTAGGCATAATGTCGTAAGTGCCAGGATAAGGTTGGGATATCGTCCTGTGTGGCAGGTTAGACAGACACTAGATATACCACACTACACCTCATGTAAACTGTGTAACCTTGCTAATGCCAATAACCTTGAACACTACTGCCTGCATTGCCCCACTGTCAGGAATCTGTTACCTCAAGGACAAAATTTACTTCAAACTTGACAATATTTACTCAAAGATGACCACCTAGACGTAATTTTGACTCGTCATCCTCACTTTGGTGGCTGCTAAACTGTCTGTTGCAGTTGTTGTGATAATAGAATACGATCTCATATATGTTATTTTGTAACTGATATACCGATGACTCAATGCTGTAATTATTTTTTCTGTTGATTTCTGATGTACTGTATGTAACTGCTATATGTAACTTTGTTTGACGTCTTTGGGCGTAATAAATTTATTAAATAATCTCTCTAGTGTTTGATTTAACTCGATCTGCTAATCAGCACTGTTTTTCGATGTTATCATACTAAGTTTTTTCTACTTTCCTTGAATTTTCAGCCAGCCTTGACTTTCCTTTGATTTCTATTTTCCATGCATTTTTTCCTTGTCGTCTATTCAGTTATTTGAATAGCCTTCCTTTTGTTAATTACATTTTGCTTGAATTGAGGAACTTATCCATAAACTCTCTCCAATGTTCAATGTGCTGTCTAGTTTTTGTCTTTAAGATTATATTACTGCAGAACCTACTGTCAAGGGTGTGCTTCAGACAGAAACATTTGTTTTTCAAATACAATGAGTGATGGAAAGAAGTCTTTATTCCAAAGCATAAACTTGTGCAAGATGTGTGCCTTGGTGTTTTCGGTCTCGTCCTTTAAGCATTAGTTATGTAGTTTTTTTTAGCTTATTTATTTTCTGCTGAGTTTTGACAAATTATTGTTTTCATGCATGAACGCTGGCATTGCTTATGTCATCCAGTACAGCTTCCTATCATTACCTGGAATTAGCCAAGTTGATTTTTAACTTCTTTTTGTTATTCAGAATTTCCTATTTACCATTTTCACTTTCAGAGTCTTACTAGAGTAGGTCACAGGCTCCCGCTTTTATGGTTATTATCATTAGCCGCCTAATTGCCTTTTTATCTCTTTATATCCTGCCCTCACTCAGCGTGGGGTCCCATGCCACACTCAATCTTCTGTTCTTTCTTCGGGAATCACTCCTTCCGACTCTGGAACATTATATAGCAATACATGGATTCTTTTTTTTTCCCCTACTCATCGTCAGTTTCAGTATTCCCCTAGCACTGTTTTAAGTTTCTCTAGCTAATCATAAAACTTCCAAGTCGTCTCCATTACAATCTCATCCTTTATTTTTAACTACTATTCTCTCGACTATGGTAGTATTCAGGTTATAATTGTTCGCGTATACACACATCGAAAGGACTGATTAATTTCTATACTAAGTTGCAAAAATATTTGGATCAGAGTTTAATGCCCCAATACTGTTTATCGCCCTAGTCCTATGGCAGCAAAATCTAAATCTAATGGTAAAAGCCAATTATATGTTTACAACACATTAGACCCAAAGGAATGGGCTAATGAGAAAATACGACAAATGGAAAAACTAGGAACGAGAATATAAATATATTTTCCTTGTAAAGGTAAGACTATCAGATGTGTTGATTAATAATAAAACCATTATAATAGATTAAGAATTCAGAGGGTTTCCGACTCGGAACTTGGACAGAAGTAGCAAGTACCAAGATGGAGGTAGCCGGAATGATGACTAATTTTTTTACTGGATGCTGTCTCACGCATTCTCTTAGTGTCTTTTGAACCTTGTGTGTAATGGCAAACTTTCGCTTGAAATAATCTTGAGGTTACATCAGATTCCGTTTAAACATTGAAAAATAATAAGCACTTAAGGATTACGTTTTCTTCTGCTTTTGTCAGGCGCCCTGTTCCGTTTTCTATAAAGGTGACCTTCAAATATGCACCCAAACATTTCACTGTGGACTTTGTTATTGTTTCCGGACAGCCTTATTTTGATCAAACTACAACTTGAATTATTTATAATGCATACTGTGAAAAAAATCGCACACAAATGTGACCTCGATGAAAAAAGTCCAACTTTAAAATCTACAAGGTTAAGGAAAAAATCGTCAGACTAACTGGTTCAAAAGTAAATTTCCCTTGATGATGTTTAGCATGGTACTATTCATTTTTTACTTTATGAGCTCGAATGTCATGATTTTTAATAGCAATCATACAGCCGAAAAAAACTTACTGCATTATTGAAAGTTATTATCCTCTTCACTTGATTTAACAAACTCGACTAAAGACCTTGACTGCAACAATTATGTTGTCAAATTATTGGTCTAAGATGAACAGTTACTTACTTTTCTTTTAAATAGATTAAAAAATAATCGTGCATACTATAAATGAGCATGAAAAGGAAATCTCTAATCACATGGAATAACGAGCATAAGATCTCCCTGGAAAAATATTGTTTTTCCAGCGAGTATATATGGTTTGAATATTGGTAGTAGGGAACCGCAACTGTTATCGGGGGTAGGTGAAGTCCTGACTGAAGTTGAGAACCTTTGGCATACCAGTGACGCTGGTGGGGTTGTTAGAGTTGAGTGTTAGAGTGCTGCGCCTTAAATGCGCCGAATCTTTATGACCCACTCGACATTCTCTTTCTAAAGATTGCATTTTCGGAAATAGATGTTGTGAATGATAGTTTTGACAGGAGTAAACGAGTGCCTTTTTTGGATTTAACGAAGTGGAGTCGCTCAAGTTGGTATAATGCTGGGGGTGATCTACGCAGCTACAATAGCCAGCAAATGGTAAAGAGATAATGCATGTTTCGTTTTTATACTACGTTAAAGGGTCACTGTTTATATTTTTTTCAGTTCCCGATTTGCTCGTGTTACCTTTAAACAAAATAAATGTACGTTTTTGTTAATATTAGAATTTATGTAATTTGAACCATATTTTTTTTTATCTACAATAGTAAGGCTTCCTAATTAGGTATATACGCAAATTGATTCTATTTCTTGATATCATAAGCTGTTATCAACTATTGAAAGTAATTTTTGCTGAAATTATTTGAATGGGGGTAAATTGTTAACACTTGGTGGCTTGAATCAACCATTTGCAAGTCGATCTCTCTGACCCATCTGTTGGTGTCAGAAAGTATTGGGCAATAGGAAATGTCAGTTTTCCCCACACCCACCCTTCCCTGTCCTTAAGAATATTTTTCAGTCGCTTGTTCATAACTGATAGCTTAATGAACTGGCACCAACGTGCGAGAAACATTGTTGGACAAGGCAAGCAGGAAAGTTAATTTTTCCTGGTAATAATGATCTGTATTAATGTAGGAAAAATAGTAAAAATTTCCTATGCTATAGCCAAGCGATCAAGCTATATATATCATACGTACTAACAAATACTCTGATAACTTGAACCATATATATATATATATATATATATATCTATATATATATATATATATATATATATATATATATATATATATATTTACGAAAACATAATCTGGTGGAGGATCAGTCTTTCAAGAAAGGAAAACCCACTAATAAAAAACCTACCTACCTTTAGAGAACTTTTCCTAGATCAGAGTTACCTTCTTCAATATCGGCAAACGATCTATACACTTCAAGGCTCCACTCAGTTACGCTGGTTGCTAATTCTCAGAAAACAAATGACGGTTTCCTGTCTCGAAATATTACTGCATTTTCCTAGGAAAGCAGATTTGGTTAATAACAGTAATTTATGCAACTGCCAGCCTGTCACTCATTAAATTAGACAAACTTAACAGACCACCAAATGGCAAAGGGGCTATCATTACAACTCTCATAGAAATATCTTGCCTCTTCAAATTAAAATGTACATACTGTATTCATTGAAGCTGTTGTATGTGTAGTCCTGTCTTTAGAAATATGGGATGTTTTTGAAAAATGCTTTTTCGTTATTTGCTTCCTACGTCGTTAGGCCTAAGTCTTTTCGAGAATGTGCCTTCTTTCCTCAAGCAAGAAGACTTACAGGATCAGGTATCTAGGAGATCCTAATTCCGTCTCTTCCTGTCTTGGCATAAGAAACTGCAGGTGGTTGGACGTCAGGGTTAGCTTATCTGCCAAAAGTGTGAGATGAAAAAATATTGCATGACACTTTACAGTGACATCCGCTCTTCACTCGGAGAAATAATCAGTGCTTGTGACAACTTTTCCTTTTCTCTGGGTTCGTAATGGGTTAGTGATTTTTATAAAATACCAACATGATATTAATGTTTATGATTAGTTTTATACCTTTATTGCCTCTTGTCATAAACTAAATGTATATGTCAACCAAGGAACGTAGTATTGTCCATTAGCTATGAACTTTGTAACGATGGCACATGGAGAGTGTGAAAGATTTCTTTTTCACAAGCTGTGCAAGTATTTAAGCCAGTTGTACCAATACAGAAGGAGCACGACTTGGTTCATAGACATTTAGTCTCATTAGTGTAACATTTATGCTTTCATGGCAACTCGGGCTAATCCTATTTAATTTATCAGTTGTCGGTTGGTAAAGGATTGCGGGGTTTTGACATTGAAACTGCTGGATGTTGACATTGAAACTATTGGTTTCTGACACCCACCATATCAGAAATTACCGAAACACACAAACACATATAGCAGCATAAAAATTTCACTGACAGGCTAACTTTATGAACATTTGTATTCTTACGAATATTTCCCAAGTTACTTTGCGATCATTTCAAATACGGCCACTCTTGATGAGTTTGATTACTAAAGGTTTGGTCATTTTGTGTCCAGCTACATAGACATCAATAATGGCGACGCTATAAAAAAAGCAACGTAGAACAGGCCAGATAATATAATGCTAGGGAATGTTATTTGTGCTAGCGTGCTAGCCAGACCGACCGCTTTCTCTAAGTTAAGAAATGTAGTGGAGGTCATGCTTGAGTAGATAGATGCTCGTAAAACCTTTCCGAATATCTGACACGTAATGGTACCGCTCCGTTTTCACTGCACTTGAAAAATATTTAATCGAATGTTGTCACACACCTTGCTATTGTCTCCAAGGCTTCCAATATGGGCAAAGATGGTAGTTTTTGGTTTGCCATCTCTGTTTCATATTTTGTATTTAATCATTATTAGACTTTATTTTTTTTTCTGCATAAATCTCGGTAACCTATATCTTTTAGACTTTTTTTTTCTTTTTTTTAATCATCGCCCCAAGATGACCCGCATAGGTTTTTTATTTTTAGTTCGCATCTTCAGTTCCTATGCACCAAGACATCAGTGTATGCAAAGTAGCCCCTTGCCGAATATCAGTATCTGCATTATGTAGGGTGTTGTTTCAATATCGTCAGACTGAAAGCTTCAATTTCTCACGTCTTCAACGATGGACTTGTTTTTTGGCCGTGTAGCTTGTATCATACGAATATTCCCCTGTTTGAATTTCAGTTATTTTGAGGTTAATTTTAAGTAGAAATACGTTGATTTTGAGTTATCTTTCCCAATTCTATGAATTAAAGTGTAAATTTACAAAAATGTTATTGCATTCCTCCGTATTACAAACCTTTAAGGTTTTCATTTTTTTATGCCTTCTAAAGTAGGTGATTTTCATTACGGCACAGTTCCTATCTACATATATTAACCAGCAATCCTTCATTCAGATATGAGGAATACGAACAGTCATTAGTTGTTTGTTAGCTTAACATCACTTTACCATCTAGCGTAATCTAAGTAAACGATAAAAGTGACAGTGTATTTAGAAGTATCAAAGCAAAGTAGCAATGATGCCAATTACTACGCCATGGCCAAGTAGGTCAATGGCTTCCCTATTTGGAATTCCCTCAAATTCCTCGAAGAGTTAAGATGCATTAGCTGCCTGCCTACCGTAGATCCGAGTAAGCAACTCCTTAGTCAGAACAGACACGCACACTGCACAAAAAAAAATAAAAATAAAATTATATATATATTATATATATATATATATAAATAATATATTATATATATAAGATAATATATATAATATATATATATATATATATATATATCTATATATATAGTATATAATATTAGTCTTTGAAAAGCAAGGTAAGGGCCAATATACAGTTTTTGTGTGAACGTCAACGGATGTGTTTGGGATCTGTGTTGACATTGTAAATTGTCATATGAACTACAGGGGACCTTGAATTATTGTGACAGACTATTACGCTGACGTTGAATTACTCCCTACTTTCCATCTAAAAGAAGTATATAGTAAATTTTATTGTTTTGAACGGGAGTGTTTTACTTTTTCTCACGTTTAAGTTTTGTTTATATGTGACTGTTCCATGTAAAAGCTAAAGGTGTGTTGTATTGTATTGATATAAATATTGGCGATGAAAACTTGATTCGTTCACTACTGGAAAACAATATCTACATAATTATGATTTATCTTAAAATACGATCAGAAAGAAAATGTAACGAAGATTATTTTTCTCCATTCCTTGTCACGCAAGTTTGTTGCATAGTTTGGCAGGAAAGTGCTTTTTAAAGTATAACGGGAAATTGTCCTGTGTTAGCGCGATCAAGGTTGGGCTTACATTACTCATGATGCATGGCCAAGGTTTCTGGTACGACTCTTGTGGGTCACATGTTTAGAATTTCATTGGATAAGAATAAAACAAATTCAAAACGAAACGTATTAAGTGAACATGTTCAGTAAGTAGGGTGACTTTTGAAAGAGATTATCCAGAGGAAAATTGGTTGAAGACGTCTAAGGCTTCAGTCGGCTGAGCAAGAATAACTCGTGCGGGACAGTAATCATCACAAGTATAAAGCTGCCACGGCATCCGCTTTTGCCATTGAACGCTCAGATTTGCAACAGTTTCTCAAAGCTTGCTCATCACATTGCTCGGTAATTTTAAAAAGCTTTGGTTATCTTGTTAATTATGATTAACGGGAAAGGGGACAAGGCGTAATGAAAAGAGCGCGCAGGGACGGACGTGACAATTTCTCTCCCCTTTTACGCATTCCAATCTCATCTTTTCCATCACTATTTTTGACAAGTCTGTTATTTCTATTTTTATTAGATTGACCCCGTTCCGTTTTACTTGAGCTAATATTAGTTTGCATGCAATAGCTTGCATATTATCGTCTCCGGATTATGAAAAGAAGAAAAATTACTGTATACTAAAACCAGAAGCCAAAGGGTTTCAGCTGTCTTTCAAGTTCCCTTTCACAAGAAAAATGATTGGAGACAGTGTACTAGTTTTTATTGAAGTCGGTCATAACGGTAACGTAAGTTTTAACAGTGAAAATGTTCAGTAATGTCTCCATAACAGAAACAAGAAAAAATACAAATATATAGTATGATATGATATATTGTTTTTTTCTCTGTGTGTGCGTGTGTGTGTGTAGAGTAAATAACGATGACAGTACATCTCGGAATTGACTGTCCGAGAGCGTTTACAATTATAATTAAACTGGGAAATAACGAAAACCGTACTTTCACAAATTAGGTAACTATAATTCGTTTGGTGAGTAGAACATTAATTTTCCTACACAGTTCTTCTATCCGTTTTTGTTATAATTATTATTTATTTTTATTATGTGTTAGAGGTGGCAAATGAACTCTACTTGTCCTTCACCTCTCCTTGATAGAACTGAAAAAAGTAAGCGTGGAAAAACCCTCGTAGGTTTTTGGGAATGGTGGTCTTGTTCGAGGGTCCCAGTGCTTATGCCTTAATATTAAATGCCTCCATTTGAGAACAAAGATGGCACAGTAAACCCGGTCTGATTTTGATGAAAGCTACGACTTTTTTTCAAAAGCGTCACTCCTACGAACTGTTTTCTTAGGTTTATGGAATTTATTGGTAATGGAGATTTTTTATGGGAATGTGAAGGAAGCATTTTCTTTAAAAACACCTGTAACTAGAGTTTTTTTTTTTATGAGTGATAAGTCTTTCACAGTAAATTCTGTTCCGATAGGGATTGAACTTTTACCAATGCATTCAATAAAGAAGGTGAAATCTTGCGCGACGCATTTCGTTGGGTAAACTCGTATGTCTCTCTCTCCTCTCTCTCTCTCTCTCTCTCTCTCGCTCTCTCTCTCTCTCTCTCTCTCTCTCTCTCTCTCTCTCTCTCTCTGACACACACACACACACAGTCATCATCATTATCATGCAGTGACAGACATGTTAAATTATGTATCCGGAAAAAGGTTTAATTTAATTAGATTTTCATAGATATCTCATCTTCACTTAGAATATGAAAGACCCTTTTTAGTTGCAATCGCCGCAGGCAAACGGATCTGAAGGCGTAGTCACGTAGTATTGTGCCTAAACAGTTTGGTATAGTAAAGGGTCCGGGATGTGCCTGAAACATGCTTTTAATTAGTCACTTGTATGATTAATGTGGTTTGTAATTATAACATTTCCCGTTTGCCTGCGTATAAGTTTATTTGATGATTTTCATGGTTCTGCGCCATAGGGAAATAAGACTTGCAATGGTAATTTAGGACTCAATAAAAAAAAATATTACGCCCGTATTTTATCGAGCTGAATAAATAACATTTGGTTACCTGCAAAAGCTATTTGGCAATTTTGTTGAATTGTTTAATCGCGAGGTTGTGCCAACGGTGCTAACTTGCAGTCATATTGCTTTTAAATGGCATGAAAATGAGCTGAAGAACGTTTCGGAATTGCTTGAGGCAGATCCGGTAATTTCACGCTATATTGCATATAACTTTTAACCTTTCCTGGAGAGAGCATAAAAAAAGGGAAAGTCTATGGAGAAGCCATAGAGGCTTATGGTAATGAATGGGCTTCATGGTCCCAGTGCCTGGACTTGAAAACCCTTAAATGGCATCATTCACCCATACATTCTTCTGGAGTAAGAAACCAGTCTCTGAAGTTATTATGAATAAAGAACAAGATAGTTTAGGCATTTTTTTACGCCCTAACTATTTTTTTGTTCTCCAATTGTTTGTGTTTTATTTTTCAAGGCTCATCTGTAACTAAAATGTGTTGGAGGTGATTCTTTTTAAAATGAGTATTTCTTTCATGTATCTTCCTGCTCTACCCTGGGTTTAAGGTTATTGATTATGTTTTATGATGTGCTGAATACTGTGGGAATAAATGCACGGATAGTTTGTGTGTGTGTGTCTGTGTGTTCTGTGTACTTCTTTTTTGTAGGAGATGCAGGAAGCAAAGAAGTAATCTTCGTTAGCTGATCAAAATTACTGATTTAGGGTAGTTTAGGCAGCAATATTGTAACCTCCAAAGTCAGACATTTATCTTTGTAATTCCTATAAAGAAAACTTGATGCTATTGTGTTACCTTTGTTTGCCAAAAACAGACCAGTAACTTTGAAAATTAGTGTTAAAGCATCGATATTTTGTCCTTTTAAATCCACAGCGTTTCCAATATCTTGGTTTTGGTCAGATATTATGAGCAGAGACTTACGAACGAACACTGATGCGGAACACCACACAGGTATTGGAAAGTCGCTGTGTCACCTTTGACCAGAAAACAAGATCATAAATTACGGTGGATTTTTAGTGGATAATTTAGTCACGACAAATGTGGTTCTTTTCAGCATCGATATTGGTGAGCATAAATTTGTTGACATGGGTCGTGAAAGCAAACCCATTACTGCACTAAATAAAAAGGCCCGGCGTCAAAATCAGTCATAAAAAGGCTTTATGTGAGGTATAACATTTCTCATTGTGAGAATCGAAAGTTTAAGGATCACTGCAAGAAGGTCCTGTTAACCCTAAACTCATTGTTGTGTTTTCTTTTCGAAGACTCATACTTTCATTGTTTTACCTACAAAATACTGCGGTATGAGCAGAGCAAATGCGAAAGGTATATAGACTCAAAGAGGAAAACTTTCTTGAATACGGAGTCAGTTCTCAAACTGGTAACACTTCTGCTTAGAGTGGAGAGCGTACAAAAAAAAAAAAAAGTTAGAAAGTGCAGGTGGACAGTCAGATCATTGAACCTTGGGAATGATTGATATAATAATATAGGTTCAATTTTACTCGATATGTGCGTTAAATTTTATACTCTTCCTGTTTAATTATAATTTTGTCTGTGATTTTCTCGCATCAGATTTGCTTCAGATCATAGTTGCAAAAGTAATTCTTCAAGTTTCTGATAACTTTAAATCTTACTCCATCACTGCAAAAGCCGCTCATCGCCTTAAAAACGTTGATTCGTCTGGTTCATTTTTATTTTCTTTAAATCCTTGTGATGATATTCTAGGAGGACTGAAGAATTTCAGTATTTTGTATTTGTAGGTTACCAAGATAACCAGATGTAACATGACCTTTTGAAAACTCAGGTGCTAAAACTGAACGGTATGGATTGAAATTTTTTAAAGATAATTAAACTTTATTTAAAAGTAATCTTTAGTGGGGCCCGTTTTGAAAATATAAACAACAGAAAACTTCTGTTTTGTGATCACTCCCGTTTTAGTCCACCTAGGTACATCACTTGTTGGAGAAATCACAAGTTATTTTATAGGTGTTTTTCTTGAAAACTATACTGAGTTTTTGTTTTCAGCTAACTTCAGTTCATCATTTCGGCCTTTATTCAATTTTGCAGATACAATGAAATTAGCAATGTAACAATAAGACTAAGATAATTCAGATAGTTTCGGTAACACAATTCTTGTCAGAGTTTGGTGTATCGTGAAATTAGAAA
Organism: Macrobrachium nipponense; assembly: GCF_015104395.2. Lineage (NCBI taxonomy): Eukaryota > Metazoa > Arthropoda > Malacostraca > Decapoda > Palaemonidae > Macrobrachium > Macrobrachium nipponense. The sequence continues at coordinate 22,339,908 of NC_061096.1, forward strand.
CATTTTTAGGTGACAAAGGAGAGACAGAGACTGATATTACAACGAGAAATTAAAAATTTGCTAAATGGGTGTATGTGTGTGTGTGTGTGTGCTTTCTCCTTTTTTTTTTAACTTTTGAGAATGAGAACTCACCAAGCAAAATTTGAAAATAGAAAATGTTAAAAAAAGACTGGGTTATTCCAAGGTATACAGTAGGGCTTTCAATATCTGTTGCTCTATTGACTTATCAAATAATTGTTTTTTCCAAAGGCATGCCCACCGAGCACCACGCTTTATGTCAAGTGTTTGGTCATTGCATTGTTTGAGATTTCACATAGCACTGGATAGCTTCCTGATACTTGGAAAGCTTTAAATTGTTCAGGAAGATTTAACAAATGATTTCGCTGAAAAATTATCCTTCCTCGTGTAACGAATTATTTCTTTTCATTGATTGCCGTGTGATCTCAATGGCTGCTATAGTAGATTCACATCAACCGTGCATTTGATGTCTAGGCCAGTCCCTTACGACGCTCCTGATTGGCTGTTGATAAGCCAGTCACAGATTCTGGAAACTCTTAGTCTCTCTCGAGAATTCACATAGGTAGGATGTATGTTCCACCTCTCCTGAAAGACGAATCCCTCAGGAGAAGTGGAACATGGATCCTACCCATGTGAACTCTCTCGAGAGAGACTAGACTGAGAGTTTCCAGCCCCGTCATTGCCTTATCAACAGCCAATCAGGAGCGTCGTAAGGGACTGATTTAGACATCAAATGCGCGGTTGATGTGAATCTACTATAGTCGATAGTGCCCTTGAGATGTAGTTGGGTTACTTTCAGACAAAATGTGAGCACTAATCTATTAGATTTTTCTAATAGTCTGTAAATTATAGCATTACCGCAGCTTTGTCAGCAGCAGAAGTCAGATTAGTACTAGATTCCAATTAAGTAAGCTCGGTGTTTGCTCTTTCTAGCTTGAATAACCTGAGAGCAAATATCCTGACTAAAGGCTCGGCTATACTGGTTGCTTACAAGGCTAGGTTCCCACAACCAGAAGCAGTAATCCCTGGGGAAACTCAAGGATGAAAATGCACAAATTTTCACTCTGGGCGTGGTCAAAGTCCCAAAGAAAGTGTATAACGAAAGAATTTAGAGGAATACAAAAGTTGTGGTTAGAAAAGATAGCATGGGGTGTTAGTGCGCTTTCCCTGTAAACTCGCTGTTTGGTTTGAAGCTTGTCGCGGAAAGTGAAAACTTCTATCTTTGCTTTCTAGTCATGAGTTCATAAGCGCATTCCCCCCCCCCCCCCCCCCCCCCTCCCCCCCCCCCCCCCCCCCCCACAAGGAAGTAGAGTGATGAAGACGTTATTTTGGTCTTTTAAGAATAGTACGTAAGTATCTGGTAAAAGTGGCCCCTTGATTCTGTATAGGCTATAGGCGTTTAGACAAGTCGTTGGGAACCGGTATGATTTGTTCCAGATCACTGAGAAAAAAATGTTAGGGCTTCCAAACCACATAACTTTGTTTGGGGCGTGTTTTTTCTTTGATTTTTTATTTAATTTTTTTACCCCACCATTTTTGTAAAAGTAGCAGTAGTGGGATCAGCAATAATGTGTCTGTATCTCGTTAGTAGTAGAAGTAGCAACGTACACACCTAGAAATTAGAAACTGAATAGGATATGAAGGAGGTATTTTAGTAGTGTACTGAGTACGGTAATGATAAAATCTACTACTGCTCCGTAATATCGTTGACTTGTGTTTACAAGTGTCTGTAAGTATGCACGAGGTAGATGAATTTTTTCAGTATTTTTTTTTCCCCAAGAGATAAAAATTTTCCTGTTATGAATTTATTAGTTAATGGAATATTTTTGGCAGTGATGACCACTTTTGTGTGTCGCCAATTTGTGACAATCTGTCATTCATAATAAGTGAGTATTCACGACTTCCCATCAGGAACCGTGATCTATCGGATAACAATAGATTTGGTGACGCGCTGATCTGAATGTCAATTCGGAAAGTGTTCGAATAGGAACGTATAAATGAGAAGGTCAGACCTACGATGAGTGCACTTCCCCTTGAATTGGGCTCTTTTCGGTTACAAAAGTAATGACAACTTTTTACATGCGGTCGTAGAACGTGCGATCTCCATCGAAAGCCCAGCACTGCATCTTTAAATGCTTGAACTCGTCCTCTTATCCAACTTCTCTCGCTCTTTTTTATGGAAATTTGTTCCTATTCTTCTTTTCGATCTTTTTTTTTTCTTTCGCCGACAAAGCCAACCAGCCACTGAAGAGGAGAAAGTATAATGCGTAGCCCTATGCAGAGAGGAGCGAATGGTGTGGGGGGCCGGTGATTGGGGTGGTGGCGCTGTTATTTGGGGAGTGGGTTGGATGGAGTTGGAGCTGGTGACATGTTGCCTCCCCGTGCCACCTCTTCCCCTCCCCTTCTCTTTTTCTCTCTTCAATTCAGCCGTCATCTTGATGCCTTGGACTTCTTTTTTTGTTCATCGCGGCCATTGTATATTATGATGAACAGAGGGTAAAAAGTTGTAGCTCAATGGCCGGGGGAGGAGGAGGTGGAGGACAGGCGAGGAGAGGAGAGGAATAAATGGAGGATTGTATATTGTTTTCTACGTAAGAGAAGCGATAGAGAAGGGTAGTAAACATACGCTTTATAATCACCCTCCCTTCCAAATCAGGAGCCTTTGTCGCTAGGGAAATTAACGACGCCGTTATATTTACTTTTGTTAATGAGTTGTTAAAAGTATTATAGAATCCAGTGTAATAAAGCTGAGGTCAGAATGTATTATTGAAAAAAAGCAAGGCTTTACTCACACTGGATCATGAAGGGTACATTCAGGAATTCAAAATTATATAACAACTTTTTTAAGGACCACTTTTCGTGTACAATTTCTTCGGCTTTGGACTGCTTGCTTCTTTAATGCTGCTATTTGGCTTCGCTTATTCTTTCTTAAAAATTCTATTTAATTAAATATTCAGTTTTACTTTATGACCTCTTTCAGCTGTCCGTCACTGTGTATTATACCCTGAATTATTATATGTAGGTACTGATACTTATATATATGTGTGTGTGTTTGTGTATTTGTATATATTATATAGTATATTTATATACTATATATATGTATATATATAATATATATACATATATATGTGTGTAATATGTATACTACCTAATATCAAGCTCTGTCAGATGCCTCAATATTCCACTTTTTCTAAACTATTGAGTCCCTTCTAAGGACTTCTAAGGGAGACGAGAGTCCCCCCCTTTTTTTTTTTTTTTTTTTTTTTTTTTTTACACACATGATTATCGTTCTGTACGATATTCTGTGGTACCGGAGATATAACTGTTTCTAACTTATCTTCATCATCAGCAGCTGCGTTCTGGTGACCGAATTTCGCTGTTTTTCTCCGGATTGCCGTTTCTGTTATGCAGTCCTTTTATCAGTGTTTGGTTAGCAGTTGCAGGATTCTGTCATTTTTATTTATTTCTTTTTTCCTTGGCAGATTTCCAGAGCTAACGTTGAGTGTCCCGTTCACCTAGGCGGATGCGCACAGACGTCATTAGACTTGTTATATCCTTATTTAGTATTCAGTCATCATCCAGTGTCACTGGGCTCTCAGTATACAGCAGGCATTATGGGCTGGTCTCCTTGCATAAGGACACCGGGCAAGGTAGACGCTTGTCCACACTCGACTCCGTCGTGAAAACAGGGGAAATTCTAATTAGCCTCCGTAGGGGGTAATGCCGTCAGTTGAGGGTCTTTGCAGCTTCGCAGCGTCCCTTCGCCGGTGCTAGGAAAATTCGTCCCAGAAGATTCGGTCCCAGAAAATTCGGTCCTGAAATCTCATTCTCAGAAAATTCGGTCCCAGAAAATGTCTAAATCTAAATAACCAAGCCCAATATAACCTTTCTGAAAAAAGACATAAACATATGGAAAATATGATGTTAGAAGAAATGAAAATCTTTTATTTCTATCAATAACTTTAATGACTCGTTTGCTTTAGAGATCAATTTTACAAAGATGAACAAGAGCGTGAGAACTTTGTGAGCCTGGGATTTGTGGGTAGTTTTGTCATATAGGACTTTAAGGACTTGTAATGGTATTTGAGAAAGATAATTTGTGTATTTTCATTAACATTCATTGACACCGCCTATATATAAGAAACGGTGGCTGCAAAATATTTTAAAAGTGAAAAAAACAAAGACAAATTGATTGATGAAGTTACTATGTTTATAACTTTCATAAGTTTAGTTCCGACAAGACAGAAATTGTGGCGCTGTGAGAACTGTAAACACATGTTGTGCTCTTGTTCATACAGAAAATAAACCAGGTGAGCCTATAATAATTTTTAACATCAACAGTCATGATCATGTCGTCTCGCCATTTCAACATTGAGGAAAAAGTTGCAGGAAGGAGGTGAAACAAGTACTCGGGTGCTCATTTCCGAAGCTACAAGTAATATTAGTGAGAATGCAAAATATGAATTACCACGGTTGCAAACGGTTTCTAGAAGCATTACAAACTGGCGTAATAAAGCTTTTGGCGCTCCTCCATTGCCTCTTCGGCGAACAGGATTTCAAGTACCAAATACTTTTAAATATTTACAAGGCGGTCATTTGTTCCTGCAATGCGACACAGGCAGTGATGATGAAAAGCGGGTTTTAATCTTCGCTTCAGACGAAGGTCTTCAGCAACTGGAAAATGCATCAATTTTAGGAATGGATGGCACATTTAAATCATCACCAAGTATATAATATCAGCTGTTCACCATTCCTGCCTTCATAAATGGGAGATTTTATCCAAGAGCTTTCATTTTATTGCCGGACAAAACTCAAGCAACATATGACAGGACTCTTCTTTAACTAAGTAAATTGCGACCAAATATTAACCTATTTCAGGGTATGATAAATTTTTTTTTTTTTTGATAAAATGATTATGTATGACTTAAATAATCGATTATGTATTTTATTGATAAGAAGGAACTTGTTACTTTATATTTTTTTGCTTTTTAAACTTCTATGCATTTACAGTATTTTTTCTGATATGGGACCGAATTTTCCGGGACCGAATATTCTGGGACCCAATTTCTTTATTTTGTGCACAATATGCTCATATTTTTATTTATACTGTATAGGTTTTTTTTTTGTTGAAGAAACATACCTTTTTTACACTTTTATTAATAAAATTCGAATTCTTTACTTTGTTTAATTTTTTCATCAGTTAGATTACGAGTTTCATTGCCAGTATATAAATATTTCTGGACCAAATTTTTCTGAGACACTTTCTGGACCGAAACTTTCTGGGACCGAAATTTCTGGTCACCCCCTTCGCCCCCTAGTTGGAACCTTTTTCATACCTTTTACTGTAACTCCGTTCATATTATCTTTCTTCCATCAGACTTCCCACCCTCTTTAAAAAATTTTTTTATAGTGCAACTGCGAAGGTTTCCACCTGTTACAACTTTCTGAGCTTCTTATTGTCAATTTCATCTTTTATCGCTGAATGACCTTATAGGTCCCAGCTCTTAGCCCCTTGTCCTTAGTTCTGCGTTCTACTCTATTCTAATTCCAATTAGTAACTAAAAGTTTGTAAGTTTGTCACGAACTTCCGTAATTTCTTTCCCATCAAATACTGCATTTCTTTGTAATTAATTTTTTTTGTCCCAGGAAGTTTTGCATGCGCGGGCGAGTTCGACAGACTGACGTGAATATGTTCCAAGCGCCAAAGGAAAGGAGATCACTTGATCTGTTGTGCAGAGCGATGGGAAATCTGAGAGACTTCCGTTTTCATTATATTGTCATGCTAATATCAAAGACATTATGGCACATCTGCGTTAGATGACTCCTGTGGCCCAGACGATGGACCGGTGAGAGATTTCGTGCCAGGGGATTGCATGTATAGTACATGTGATGCATCACGTATCAAGGGTCTCTCGCTGTTTTCTCTGTTTATAAATAGCTTTTCTGTTCACAGGAGCATCTTTGGATCACGTGAGTTATTGCTTATAAACTCTTCTTCAGTTGATGTTGGCCGTTTCCTTGTTGTTTTCCTTGTTTTTGCTACTCGGGGAGTAAGCCTACAAACTAGTTTGTTGTTGTTGGAGGGGGGGGGGGTGGGGGGGGGGGGGGTTAGGAAAATCCTATGTAAAAACCCTAAAAAGGCCTGAAAAGGTGTTTCGTGTTGAGGTAAAGGTACAGGAATTTTAGGATAGGATATTTATGATTTAATTATTAGAATAAATATGTAAACAATAAATAATTTGCATTTTAAACAGTACAGAACAATTATTTCTAGTAAAATATAGAGCATTTATTTTAATATTCGTTCATGAACCAATGCACTATTTGGCTGCAGATTTTAGCATGCTCCTCGAGTAAGCTGAAGGTCGGATCACGCCTTGTTACATTAATCCTCAATAGTCACTTCAGTCTTTTCTTATGATATATATATATATATATACATATATATATATACATATATATATATATATATATATAGATATATATATATATATATATCATATATATATACATACATATATATATATATATATATATATATATATATATGTGTGTGTGTGTGTGTGTGTGTGTGTGTGTGTGTGTGTGTGTGTGTGTGTGTGAGTATAGTATAGCCATAGTAAATCCATTATATTTCAAACTCAGTCTTCGTAATGAAACCTATTTATCTTTATATTTACATTTATATCTTCAGTATAGCTTCACTTTGTATATCACTCACGAATGCCAGAGATGGTCTTGTGATTCATTCCTTAATAGGCCCCATTACTTTCACTGGTCCTGCCTTTTTTCAAGACAGTATTGAAGTTACCTTCACTGCGTTCTTTGTGTTTTGGGGCTCCGTTTTTTCATGAAATGGGTTCAATTACTTATTTTTACATGAGTCAGCTACTTTTACTTTTATTTTTAATACTGAGACGTGTATGAAATCTTGACCACTTCTCTTCAGTAGCTGTGCATTATAAACATTATATAATTTTCTTCTTATAGGAATATTAATGCAATGGTACAAATTTCATGGTACTGTTAAGAAAGTATCATATTTTCTCAGTACAGGTGTCTGAAAAATAACCGTGACAGAGTCATCCAATTACACCAAACCAGTTCGTCTCTCTCTCCTTCTCTCTCTCCTCTCTTCTCCTCTCTCTCTCTCTCTCTCTCTCTATCTTCTCTCTCTCTCTACTCCTCTCTCTCTCTCTCTCTCTCTCTCTCTGTCAAAGCTTAGTTTTTATGTTATGCAACTTTCTTTTATTTGTGATGTTAGAATAATTTCTATATATTTTCCCAGGAAACTTATCATTGACAGTTCATAAAAAATAGACAAGTCAGAATTTACTCAACAGACATTTTTATTTTTCCTTTCATTTTCTTCATGCCTTTGTAACGCTCGTATCACGTACAACTTTCACTAAACGTACTTTCTCTTAATGTCTGGTATGTTTATTGAGACGCCACAAGGGGTAATTTTTCTCCCCAAATCATCGACACAAGAAAGCGATGAAGTTCAGCGCTAAGGAAACACAGTAAGAGAACTTTGACACAGAGTGGCTTGACCTTCAGCTTTTCCTAGTCAAGATATAGACACTGGGCGTATTTCCGGGAAACAGCAGTAAAGAAGAGAGGAATCGTGCTTGCTATTAAAAGCATGCAGTAGTTGTGTGCGTTGGATCTACACCCATTCAGCCAAGGTCGAAACATGCCTGCCTACCTGTTTACTTGTTTGGACAAGCCTCTACAAATATGCCCTTGACTGAAAAGGCTTCTTTATTAACTTGCTGTTTACGTCTGCGTTTGCGTTGAGAGCCAATGAAATCCTAAGTTTTTTTTCTTCTTTTTTAATCATCTGACTTGTGAAGTGTAAATGAATTCGGAATTCAGATTTATTTATCTTTATCATTTTAAAGTAGCATGATTTTATGTTCGCGTATTATATGGCTTTTTATTTTTTTCGTGACGGAAAAGCAATATCCATGTCGTTAGGTAAAATTTGATATCTACGAAGACTAAAGGTTAGTGGTTTCAAAACACTTCAAATAGAAATGAGTCGTCACCATTGAACGTACATTTTGCTTTGTTGAATTCCTTTCCCAGAACCAGGAAACTTTATGAACGCATATTGTCATACACATGATCAAGTTGGTTGCCAGCATCTACTTGAACTCTTGAAGCTGAGAGAATATTCAAACTTCCGTCAAGCTTCGTTTGGGCACGTAGTATGTTTGAAACAACTGAGAGACTATTGGGGATTTGCAAAAGAAAAAAAAACAATAATTAAATGAAATAAAAATTGAAATAAATATTTTCTTACGGATACAAATCCATTTTGAAACAACATATTTTTTGGCCCTTAGCCCCCACCCCCACCCTGAAAAAAGGGATCTCATTATCACCTTGCAGCTTATTTGTTAAGGCTTAGACGGCAAAGAAAGAAGCATTTGGCCTTTTTATGCTGTTGTTCACCTCTTAGTAATATGTAATACGCATAACATTTAGTGATACCCAGAGGAACTGTGAAACATCTTATGAGCGCTTTTTTTTTAATCTATCACCTTTATCAATTCAAGTTTCTCTCTCTCTCTCTCTCTCTCTCTCTCTCTCTCTCTCTCTCTCTCTCTCTCTCTCTCTCTCTCTCTTCTTAATTCAAGAGGTAGACGTGATAGGCAATGTAATGCCATTACAAATAAAAAGGTCAGATATGGGAATAAATTTCTGTGTGGATTGTGAGTGTGTGTGTGAAACTCTGTAATTTGTTTGCTATAGTGTACCTATGCTATACTACTATTTCATGCTGCTTTGCTAAGACTATTTTCTGATTATATTATTTTCAATTTTTTATACTTTTTAAATGACACTGTAAGAGTCCGCAGCAGTAATATTATTCTTCAAGGGACGACATTACTATAGAGTTAAAGTGTATCCGAGCTGATGGATTACTATAGTGATGAGGTGTTATGTGACCTTCCTATGTATGAGAAAGACACTGAAAGCAATTTACGAGTTCCATTCTAGGACAAGAACGTTTGATCAAAGCTTTTCACATTTCACAGATACAAGCCACGTGCACCCAAGGAACACATTCATATGTAACTTGAAGGACACTGGTGAAGACAAACCTCCTCTTTGATGATTTAACTGAAGTGATTCACCGGGCTGAGTGGATTTAGCGTTGACCCGGCAAATCACAGATCATCTATATATATCCCAAAGAGCAGTTTTGTCTTTATCATCTATCTTCATGGGAGTGCTTGCTTATTATGCACGAAGGATATTGTCAAGAATGAATGATGCACTAGATAGACCAGGACAGGCGACTTGATGTGAAGCACCTACCAGACATCTTACAAAACGATTGGACTAGAATCGAAATATGTTCCTTTTAGGACTTGTGAATCTACGTTCAACCCGACATAAACAAAGAGGAGAAAGATTTCCTAGTCGTCATTTTGTTGGGTTCATCGATCCACAGTATCCAAATACGCATTAAGAGCTTTTGAAAACATTATTTTAAACTGAAGCTCTTAAGAAAACTTAAAAGTGGAAAGATTTTTCTTCTGAAGACATGAACTGCTTACATATTAGTTTGCAAAGTAATGTAGAGATATTAATTCAAGAAAAGGTAGTAGAGAAAAAAGAACGGTTGAGAACGCTTGCTTTTGGTGAACAGTAGACTTGGTTCCGCCACAAACAACGACAGTAAAGCGAACACTTGAGAAACTAAAGGTCTTTCCACAAACAAACTTAATAAATCCCGAAGCAGAAATAATTGCAGATACAAATTAATTGAACCATGACAAGAAGTCCGTTATCCAGACCTTGTGCACGCCTGCCCTGGACTTGTAATGCCGAAGGAACGTCAAGTATATACAGTGACTCAGAGACTCCCTGAAGTATTGGTGGTGTGGAATTACGGGAGACTTTTGAGATGCGCCTTTCATTTTCTTCCCCTTTCCATTCAGTTATGTATTTAAAACAACGACCTTTGCTGATGGCATTCGCATATGATCTAAAATTCCTATTAGATCTATTGCTCCACTTAATTTATTGCACCGTCATCAAAATCATAGAATAAATATACTAACTGTTATTCCGCCATCAAATTTCCTTTTATTTGGTAAGGAAACCAGGACTACCATGACTGGTCAACAATTCAGGAAATAGAGAGGCAGTGAGAGAATTATGGCGTGAATTCATGCCAAGGTCAGGTTCTTTTGAGAAAAAAGAAAAAAAAAGAAATTTCTTAGATTGGTCATCATATCCTTTGCGTTATTCAGTGGCGGTAATTTTTTCCAACTTCAAAATATATACATCACCGCAAAAGATCAGGTATTCAGTATGAGACATCACTTGTAATTAAGTAATCCACAACACCAGAAGTGTTTATGCGCACTGATGTGCATCTTGCGTGTTATTTTTCTGTCGATTTGTCACAGAGTCCCCTGTCCTTGAGTTTGTGCGCATCAGAAGAAATTGTTTCCTGTAACCGAATTTTTGGTTGACGCATTTCTTTAGTTACCCTCCAAGGTAAACAATCACTACCTCGTTATTCGCAGATATAAAGCCGATGGCAAGAGCATCGTAATTCGTCGTCTTGGATATATTTACAATTTTTTATTAGTTCGCGTGACTATTTTGTATAAACGCCCTTATACACATATAAGCCCATATGAAAATTTTACTGTTGAAAGAAGTTAACAAGGAAAGCGTCTGAATATTAAGCTTTTGTGCTCGCCTTTAGAGATACGTTAACCTATGTACGTACTACTTGTACGCCATACATGAAAGACAATACTTTTCTTGGCATGCGCCAAAGTCTATCAAACGGAGGTTTCTGAAGAATACTTAATTGCTTTGCCAAGCGATCAATGCGTCGATGATGAAAGCACTTTTTCAAAGAAGAAGAAGAAGAAAAGGGGGAGGAGGAATTGCCCCAGCGAGTGGTGTCTTAAAATTCAACAGCCCTTCGTCTTCTCTCTCTCTCTCTCTCTCTCTCTCTCTCTCTCATGCATTTATATGTAAGTTATAGCTGTATGTTCTTGTCCAGAATAGTTTACGGATAGGAACGGGTAACAGCAGAAAGCAAATTTATTATCGGAGAGTGGGCCTGCCTGATTTTGGAAGGTGCTAAAAATAGACAGGGATGAGAAGCTGGAATGCGAAGTAAGGTGGAAGATTAAAGATGGCGTCGTTGGCGGCTTTGAAGGAAAAGTTTATATCTTAGAATAAAAGATGCAAGTGAAGATTTGTTCGTGAAGGAGAATGAAGTCTTATAACGATGGAATGCCTTGTTTGAAGAACAATGTTTGGAGACGGAAAATGGAAGAGAGTTTATGTAGTGGTTTAAATGGGTAGATTTGGTTTTAGGTAAAATACCTCCAATTTTAGATATTAGATTTCTCCCCGACATTATACTTTGCCTGTGTGTGTGTGCTTGCCTGCGTGCTCAGTGCTACGTTAGGCTGTTTGTATGTCTTAAGGACATCCTGACCTCCTTGGTATGTGTATGTTTTCATTTAGAGTCGCCATTTCCTTGAAATCGGTTTGCTTATTTTTTTTTATTATTAACGCCAAATAATCATATATATTCTTTGCATGCAGTCATAACCTTCAAGGGTTACACCGATTACGTCCTGAATTTTATAATATTACAGAATACTTAAGATTCTTGGGCTTTGAAGTAACTTGGACCCTTAAGGACTGTTTAAAGGTTAGAGAAGTCGCTGGATCTTCGTCAAACAGACAGAACAAAAACTTTTGTGATCAACAACGTAGCCTAAGAATTTGGCTAAGTTATATGTGCTTGTGCTTTGAATCGTACTTCCACTATCCTAAAATAATGAGTATTTTCCTAAGAATTCTCGCCACGACACTTCCTGCTTCGTAACACTATCCAGAGCCATCAGTGAAGCAAGTCTTCCTTTCAGTAAAGTGTGAAACTGACTTGCCTGCAGTTAGGATAATTCCGTGAAGAAACGGCAAACATAATAGCTGAAGTGACGCAGATTCTATTATTATTATTATTATTATTATTATTATTATTATTATTATTATTATTATTATTATTATTAATTGAGACATGACGCAGGAAACTTAAGTTCTATTTAGCATAAGAAAGTTGCGCAGTCAAGGACACAGTCGCCATAATGTAAAACCAAAGTTACGTGCTAGCGACTCAAGCATTCAATGTATTCTTCAGCCGCCATTATCTACCGAGGATTTTTTTTTCTCTCGAGGTGTAGCGGCAGGGAGGCTTGCTGGGCGACCGTCCACCTGCAAACTGGTTTTCTTATTAAGCCTCGGAGATACACCAACTGGTTTAGCTAGAGTATGTGTGAATTTCAAGAAGTAGCCTCTCTTATCGTTTTCTTCGTCGTAGAATGAACCGCTTCAAGTGTGTATCTGGCAAATTAAAATATTCATAATTAAGTGTCCCTTTTCGCACGTTTATTGTAGTCTGAAGGGATTTATGTAAGAAAATATTCACACTTAGTTTTCAGAGTAAACAACACGTAATCTTACATAGACAGCGTATAGCTAGCTTCTAAAAGATGATAGCCAGCCTGTATCAGTAAATACATTGCCAATGGATTTCCATAATTTTTAGCTCACAGATTCAAATTAGCAGCTATCTATTTAACACCGATATGATATTCCTTGTGATTTCCTTCATTCGTAAATGAAGGACTACTAGCTGCTTGAAACTTCGCACAAGCATTGCTCTAGTGATGCCCGAGCATGCATTTGCTCTTGATGAGCTCAGAAAGTCGTTCTTGGGATATGATTTTTCTCACTAAGAAAAAGAGTATCGAAAGGATGCGATACTGCAGAGTTGCGCAGGTTAGGGTTTCATTGTCTAGTGGCGCAAAAGCAGAAAAATCCGGTATTCCTTGTGTTGAATGTCTTCCCGGCGTCACACAACAAAACACGCACTTCTGGATAAGCTGGTCATGTTTTTACTATTATTATTGTTGTCGTCGTCGTTGTTGTTGTTATTATTAGTGATGAAGTACGCAATAGTTTTAATAAATTTATATTTGTGTTTGAAAGAGATGTGTGAGTCGTATATTGTATGAGGAAAATTTTGTTCAGAACAGGTAGAGAAGTAATTGACGAATAAAGGCACGTGATTCTGCCAGGTTTGTCCTTGTGCCGAGAGGCAGAGCTCTGGAAGGCTATCGAATCAAAACTGGTCGTTTGAATTCTCTCCCCGAACCTTCGCATGTGCATGCAAGCATTCCATAGTTCTCTTCAAGTAGTCTCTAAACGACAACTATTGTGACGGCTTTGTCTGTCCGTCCTCAGATCTTAAAACCTACTGAGGCTAGAGGGCTGTAAATTGGTATGTTGATCATCCACCGACCACCATCCAATCGGTAAACATACCAAACTGCAGCCCTCTAGTCTCAGTAGTTTTTTACGTTATTTAAGATTAAAATTAGCCATAATCGTGTTTCTGGCAACGCTATAGAACAGGCCACCAACGGCCCGTGGCTGAAAGCTTCATGAGCTACGGCTCATACAGCAGAAAACTCGATTGCCTAGAAGAAACTTAGGCGCATTTTGTACTTGTTCTGTAAGGTGATTCTAGGCATTTCTCCACCGTAGGGGATTGGCGACGTCAGTGCACCTCATGCGTTGCAATGTAGGCATTACTTAAGGTTCGTTGCAGCGTCCCTTCGGCCCTTAGCTGCATTCGTTGCAGCGTCCCTTCGGCCCTTAGCTGCACCTACTTTCATTCCTTTTACTGTACCTCCGTTCATATTCTCTTCCATCTTACTGTCCACCTTCTCCTAACAATTGGTACATAGTGCAATTGGCATTATGCCTAAAATCTGCAAGTCAATCAACTAACGTAGGCACATCCTTGTTCTGTAAAAGTACTTGCTCAAAATACAATTTGTAATGTGTTTCAGTGCGTCTGATTGATCTTGTAAAGCGGGAATCGACTGCTGTACACAGTATTTAAGAAGTATTAGGAATAGGTATCCAGCACGACAGGTTTCTTGTAAGCGTTCTCTAACTATTCTGACAGAAGATGAGTGGGCGCCTACTTTTGTTGCAGTTACCTTCAGCTAAGATAAGAATATAGTTATTTTGGTGTGTCTTGAATGCTACCATTTTTAGCATGTAAATTTTGCATTAATCAAAGGAATAACATATTAGTGTGGGTCTGCATGTTACATTTATAGGGAACTCAAAAATTGGTTGTTAATGAGTTCTTTTGTAAGTAATTATTTAAGGTTTGCATGTCGTTCTTTTAAGGTTGGCGAGCACGATAAGGTTTCACTTTGTCCTTTGCCCAAGTCGTGTGTTGTTTGTGTTTTGTACACCATGAAATCCCAAAGACAAATCTAGAAACAGTTTCTTATTTCGTTTTAGAGAACATGAGAATCATGGTTTTTTTCTCCTTATACTGTCAGAGCTCTGTTGAGCTACGGAGTTAGATTGTTTACGTTGGTCATCAAGTGTATTCGAGTTGATGAAACGTAGAGGTTCGACCGTCATGGGCGAATCTTGATGTACATACAAGCTATGTACACGCGTGCGTGAAGGCATGTTCACCCCCTTGGCATGTATGTCCGGCCGCTTGCGTGTCTGAGTACTACATTTGGCCTCTAAGCATTGTTAGTAACATGTCACTTCTTCGGAGAAGCGAGATAAGGAAAAACCCAGAGATGAAGCTCTCTCTGCAGTGAGACGCTGTAACTGCCACAGAACCGTGGATGGATTGAGGCACTGGTTGGCGAATGATGTCATTCTGAAAACTACTGAGTGTTCGGTTACGATCAGTTCGACGAAGTAGTTGCAAGCTCAAGTTGTACTTTTTAGGAAAGCAGTAAAATTTGAGTAAAACTGGCTGACGTGAACGCACGTGCGTTGTGACTTTTAAAAAAGTACTAATTTCTGTCCATGGTATTTCATTAAAAATATTTTAAATATAACAGTCAAGAAATTAGTATCCATCCTTCTAACCGTAATTTTTTTTTAAAATCGGTTATATTTTCTTTTCTGTTCATTGTGACTTTAAAAAAAGTTCTAATTTTTGACCATGGTATTTCATTGAAAAATATTTCAAATAAAACAGTAAGAAATTAGTATCCATCCTTCAAACTGAAATTTTTAAAAAATCGGTTATATTTTCTTTTGTGTTCGTGTGTTTTATTGAGTATCTAGAACATCACTTTATATCAGTCTGCTGTATTTCAATAAGGTCGCGGAGTTCCTGAAAACTCTTAACTGAATTATCACGAAAAGTCATTTACTTTTCCTAGAAATAGCACGGATGCATTGACGTCATACAGTTTCGCAATACCCTCCAAATTTATTTTTAGAATTTTCCCATTAATTCGTAACGGTTGCGGCAGTGGCATCGGGAGAAGCCAAAAGAAACCTTTGCAGATTCCTTAAAACTCTCTTTAAAAGCCGTCGTATCATCGTAAAACATCCTTAAATTATAAATGTTTTGGTTATAATTATGCGTCAGTTTTTAGTGAAGTTAGGCGCGTAACTACAGGGTTAAATATTATGAATATCAAATAGATTTTCAGTCAGTCAGTTATCATCGTTGCACCTCTTCCATCAATATTCGCGCCTATTATTTCCTTTTGTTTAAGTTGGCTTTATGCCAGCATCTCTCGCTTTTTTTTTTTTTTTTTTGATAGCGTAGTTTGTTGTCCGCTAGAAAAGTAAATCATTAGCCTTGCACAAGATATTTGAAAGGGGTGATATTTAAACGGCAACAAATCATGAATCCTATATTTAATCTTTTAAGCTCGGTCTTAAAGCAGATTACTTGAGATTATCGAGGGTTTTGTCATGCGCGTCAAGTAGTTGGGTTCCCTGAACCGCGCCAATCCATTCTTTTATTGGAGCAATCATGTAACTTAACAGCGTTGTTACTGAATTGTTTGAACATTGATCAAGAATCGTTTGTTACCATGTTTCCATATGAATTTACAGTATAATCCCGAGATTTCAAATCAACTTATTTGCTTTTTTTTGCTTTTCTTTTACTCACGATGAATCGAGAGGAACAGACGACCATAGATCAGCCCAGATTATAAAGTAAATCTCAATAATAACAGATGGCCTTGTTGCTCAGCAGTTGCCTCTTGAAACTAAAAATTAAAACAAAGAAAAAGAACACGCAGGAAACGAGGAATGGCAAGACGTTCTATGTTTCTTATAATTATTTATGTTGGTCAGCATCGAGTATTGCAGGTGATGTAGGAAACGAGGAATGGCAGGACGTTCTATGTTTCTTATAATTATTTATGTTGGTCAGCTTCGAGTATTGCAGGTGATGTTTCGATCAAAGCATTTGATAAGGAAGATTTTTAAAGGTTAGTAATGATGTCAAATACTATCCAAGTTAGTAATATTTTCTTTTAGAATTGACAAGTTGGAAGAAAGTAAAGCTAATTGATACATTTCTTACAACGAGCTATTTTGGAATCATTGATTAAGTGAACCCTGTTAGCGTTATTTGTTAATCTGCCTCTGACAACCAAAGACATTTAGCAAAGAGGTTAATGGTTAATGGTAGACATTTTTACGTCTACACTGATGAGGAACACCGTTCAGGTGTTCGAAAGTCTTTGTTTTTTACATAGAAATATATTTTAATATATAATTGTGGAATTAAAAAAATCACGAAACTGTGAATTTCTTAACGAAGAGGTTAATATTTGTTGAATACGATTGTTACATTTACAGACAAGATTTTTGAGGAATGTTGTTGAAATTAATTCAGTGTGATGAGACATTAACCATTTTATACAGAGGGGTGATATTTTTCAGTATAGCTTCAGCTATATTTTCAGCGATGTTTTACGTATGTGAATGTTTGTAGCCGTTATGTAATCTCTCTCTCTCTCTCTCTCTCTCTCTCTCTCTCTCTCTCTCTCTTTCTCTCTTTAAGTAATGGTTGGTAAGGTTAAGTTATTGAGGGTTGTATAACACCTGTGATGCAGCCCAAACTCTTTTTAAAGCTGTGGGCATATTCCGGGTAAAGCTGCACTGATCAACCGTGAAATGAAAAGCTGAACGTTGGTGCGAGGAAAACTTTCACAGCTTGACTTTGCCGTTCGAGTGTAAACCGCTTTCGTTAATAAAACTTGTTCCTCACTTTAATGTGGACGCAAATGCTGTCGTGCAGTGGAATATCTGCCGAAAGATTACAATTTCCATTTTTCTTGCTCATTTGTTTGATGAGGTATTAAAGGTATGTAAATGCTGCAGTGCCTTCGCCCCTTTTACCATCAGTGAGCTCAAGGTGTTTCAAAGGTCAGCGGTATTGACTCACAGGCTTCTGGGATCAGTCTTCTAAATATCACTTGTGGTCGATTTCATCTTCCGGTTTGCGACATGCATTTCTAGCCTCGTCTGGCGTCTACTTCATCTGCCATGGTGCATCCATATTTTCCTTGCAAAAAGTGTGAACGATGACGTTTGATTGCGAGATTAGCCTTTGCTCTCCCTCCTTCCCCTTCCCCCTTCCCCCGTCCCCTTCCCTTCCTAAGTGAAGTACTGGAGCCCCCACGACCTGAAATGTTTTTTTTTTTTTTTTTTTTTTTTTTTTTTTTTTTTTTTTTTTTTTTTAAGTAACTCCGACTGCCTCGGAACTTCGGAAGGTTGTTGGAGTTGCTCGTAAATAGTGCACCTGTAATGGTTGGGACTCCAGAGGTCTAAATGGGTGTGGTCTGTCTCCTTCACTTGGGCAGTTACCATGTAGGTTAATTTTCATTTAATGGAGCGCGCTTGTACTGCTGCTGCCCTTTGCGTCTTGTGCCTTCTGTCGTTTCAGCAGTTATCATGAGGGATTTTGATAGGACTCTGAATAAGTTGTTATTTTCAATTGTGGTAAAGCTAACGAAGATGCTTGTTTGACTGTCATGGTGGCATTACTCAGTATTTGCCAAGAACTGTAATTATAAGCTTAGTTATAGAGAGAGAGAGAGAGAGAGAGAGAGAGAGAGAGAGAGAGAGCTTGGATTTATGACGTATAAGAATTTTATGACAAGCCTTGATTTCAGAAGAGAACTGAAATCCATATAGAGTGGTGATCTTGTCTTAGCAGTTTCTACGGAAGGGGTCATTGTGTTGGTATGTCCGGAGAATGCAGTGTGACCAAGTGTTCATTTGTTTTTTGAGCCATTCGGGGATTTGAACAGTTTCTGATTCTGTTTTTCAGACTTACTTCTGCTCAGGATTCGTCCGTGGCGTTCGTTAGAAAGGTTTTCGTATAACCTAAGCTTATTTAAGATGATTAGTATTCTCGGAATGTAGAACATGCGATAGTTAATGTAAAATGTTCCTTACGTAAAGGTACAAATATACGCGAAAATATCCATAAGAGAAAATCGCTTTTCATCTTCGCACAGAGTTGGAGGGGTGAGTCTGTCCTTATT
>NC_061096.1:22360832-22368332 GCF_015104395.2 Macrobrachium nipponense
GAAGGAGAATGTCCTCATTTATTTTTTCTTGGATTTGTAGGCTGTTTAGAAACTGCTTCCAAAAAATATTAAGGAATCGATTGGTTAATTAGTTGTTGTTGCCGTTATGCTGTTATAATCACGGTGTTTACAAAGAATTTCTAAGCAAAACAGTTGTCACTTCAGTGCTCATCCTTCAACTGCTGAATCAAGACTGTGGCTCCTGTGCTAGAGGTTTACGCAACACTATACGCTTCAGATACCTATTCAAAAGGCTCATGAACAGCACGTTACCCCTACAACTGGCACTGCACCGTGCTCTTTTGCCTTTTGCATTTTTTCTTGGAAATTAAAGTTCTTCCCTTCTGACACCTCTTCCCCATCTTTTAGCCATCACTACGTTTGTCGCCGTCGGCTATATTTATTTTTTCGAGTTCTTCCGTTGCACACATTTTTAAACAACTTATTGTCCTCCCCTATTTTCATGTGATTATCCACCTCAAAACACTTATCCATCTCTTAGTTCGTGGTCTGAAGGTTACCATTTTGATTTTATCTCAACATTAATGCATTTCTCACCTGTCCAACTCTTTTAACAGCTTATACACATACTATGCAAACAGTTCATCACAGCAACTTGTAACTTTTTCCTTCATTTGCATATAACTTATAGCCTTCTCCTCTCTTAGAAAAACAAAGTTGGTTTAACAACCCCTTCATACATTCTAGTTTTTGCCTCCTGGTGCCTCTTTTCTCCACACCCTTATCCTTTGATCCCTTGCCTTCCTTTCTTCTCATATTTTTTGAATCGCCTTCTCTCTCGTCCTTTTGTAACTCGGCTCTTTTCACATCCTGTCTATATATTTCTGTTACATTTACTCTCAAGTATCTGGTATAAAGAATAACCACTGTCAACCCTGTACTGCACAGTATTGCCATTCATTTCTTCATACGCCAGTTCCTGATTTCATTTTATCTACTTTCCATAGGTCTTATTATTATTGACTCTTAACTTTCTCTTTTAAAGAAAACTCTTCACCTTTTTACTAGATACTTCGGCTTCTGTTCACTGCCACCAACAAGTACTGTATCGCAAGTAACTACAGGCCAATCCACAATGGGATGACGACCCTTTTTCTAATAGTATAACTGCACCAAACCACCTGTAATTTCTCTGACTTCTTTCATCATTTGTTTCATTGTTATATTAAACAGCCATGGAGTCGTATTCTACTATTATCATTGAACTTCTTCTGCAACAGACTAGTCACACTTGCATTTACTTATCATGAATGACTGCACTTCTGCAGTTTTCAAGACTGCAGATTATTAGTACGTTTTATTTTCCTTATCCAAATTCGAGATAAAATCGGTCGTACTGTGTGTCGTAACCGTTTGGTTATTTGATTGAATTTTGTCTAGGTTTTATGCTTGGAGGTTTTATGTAATATTTAGATGCTTTCGAAAACATTTCTACAGCAACTTGATGAGAGGAGTTGTGATTTTATCCCTATTGCTCAAGTCTTACTTATATTGACTATTTAACTTTGTCTTTTAAAGAGAACTGAATCTTTTGAACAGCGAAGTCTTATATGTTTTTTTTTTTTTTTTTTTTTTTTTTTTGCATTGTTTGACAAATCGACATGTTTTTACAAAGAATTTTTTAAAGAATTTAACGTACATAAAAAATGAGGCTTTCACACACACACACACATATATTATATATATATATATATATATATATATATATATATATATATATATATATAGATATAAATAATATATATATACATATATAATATATATATAGGTGTTTGTCAGACGTTATGAATATTGATTAAACAGTTAATCTATACAAAAAATCTCGTAATCAGTCGAATATAAAGCCTAGTAAACATGATTATTTAGTTTTGTAATAAAAAAAATGCATTTTTCATCTGCATCTAATAACGATTTTATGTTTTAAAATAGGCTGTGTTTTACTTTTCAAATAACTGCGGGTTATACGAAATTAATTTCTTCTTCGTGCGTGGATACTGAATTTCGTTGACTCTCCGATAAGGTTGCCAAGTGTTCTGCTGGAAATCTGTAAGACGTTGAATCAACAGTAGCTTGGTGTGTTCGCATGATGGCATTGATAGCTTCATATACACGATAACACTTAATGTACTCCCATGTGCATAGGCTTGTAGGCATAACACAAAACATAAGTTGGAATCTGATGTGGCGGTTAAGAAGAACATTTTCCTACAAAAGTTGGAGTCTGATGTGGCAGTTAAGGAAAACATTTCCTTCCGTGAGGAACATCATTGAAAGATGACGTTCCCTTTAAAAGTCCTGGAGAGGTACTTCGGACTCCCTTCCAACAGTGGGAGGTTGTTGAAGGGGTCTATAGCGTTTGCAATAGTTCTGGAGATGTTTGACTTTTAGGCTTATCATTCCTTCGGTCGTCATCTAGACCTTATTCCCTCCGCAAGTGGAAGAGCCCCCTAGGCACCTGGGGGACTGAGGATGGGGAAAGAATTCCAGTGAACTTTTGTAGAAAACCCGGGGGTCTTTTCGTACTTTCATCCATATTCGTGTCTTACCACGCTTATTTGATGGGCAGAGAGAGAGAGAGAGAGAGAGAGAGAGAGAGAGAGAGAGAGAATGTTATTTCTTGCGTTGTTTTTAATTTCATTCACAACATTCTACGACGTATAAAGCAAGCGCCCACTTACTAGGAAGCAATTGACGATTTTGATAGAAAAATGAATTAGCATTAGCAGCTTTTGCTAGTGTTGTGGAATTAATAGTCATAATGGTAAACGATATCCCTTCCATTGTAGTGCTATTTTACCTTACCATATACATATTAAAGCTCTTATATATCATTCATGGAGAGCATAACATAACCTTGCATGTTCACTTTGAATTCAGGTACAGTGACTGCTTGTCGTGTGACTACTTAAACAGGATTTCCTATATCACACACACACACACATATGTTTTATATACGAGTAAATATATATACATAACTACATACATACATACATACTCTTATACATACACAAATATATGTTTTTGTATATCACAGTAATATCTTTGTTTATCCCGATGAAATATATTTATGGAAATATACTATACAAAGATTAAAGCTTTCGTCCATCCTCCTGGACTTGATCAAGTCCACAGATGGCTGAACGAAAGCTTTAATCTTTGTATAGATTTCCATAAATATATTTTATCGGGATAGACATGGATATTGCTGTGAATCCTTCTATTGATTTCTCAGAAGCACGATACGATGTTTTTATATTGCATACACACACACACATATATATTATATATGTATGTATGTATGTATGTATGTATGTATGTATGTATTTCTTCGAGACAAATGAAACACACACACTGAGAATGCCTGGTAATTTGTCATATTCGGTGTACTGATACTCTTGTCGTAGTGCGTACGTTATGAAGTGTATAAATCAAGATGGAGAGAGAGAGAGAGAGAGAGAGAGAGAGAGAGAGAGAGAGAGAGAGAGAGAGAGAGAGAGAGAGAGAGAGAGTTTTATTACTAGAATGAATGAAAAATTCGTATTATTATTTCGTCAACCGTCGTTCAGTTGCCTTATTAGCGGAGACGAATCATTTTCCTCATTTTCTGTCAGGAAGAGGAAATCCTTACAGTCGAGGGCACCTCACGAGCAGTAGGAAGGAAGTAAGTTTTTTTTCCTTACTGCGAACGAGAAGACACCATTGACTGCCTCTTTCGTGCAATGCCTTTGCTTCCATGCAATACGGGCGATCAGATAAAGGGGATTGTATCTTTGCTCATCATCTCATTTTAAAGCTTATATTTGTCATGCAAAAAAGAAATTCCCTAGGATGATTCAGTTAGTTTTTACTTTCGTTTGACTAATGTGTGGATTTTGTACAGCATTTTGCTTGATCAATTTTGTTATGCAGGAAAAAGTTGGTCGAGTGACGTTGTACCAGGTACGTAGCTGCCATTTATCCCGCTCAGAACGAACCTTCCTCTATCCACGGTCTATCCTGGCATGAATCTGGGTGTGGACTGCCGGCTTAGGTAAGCGGCCAAGCAAGGTCCCCGGGGTAGCAGCGTCTACCATCTCCCAAATACAGACCCCATCCAGCCCTCCTCAGTCTTCCATGACCAAGACAGAATGTCCCTATCCCGAATGATCTCTTCTCTCCTCTTCGTAACTAAAATTCTCCCGCAAACGCCATCGCCATCTCCTCAGACTGAGGATAAAATTGTAGGCGGTAAAAAAGGTGGCGTCATCCCCCAGGAATGGAAATCAGAAGGTGACCAACACTCGCTTCGTTTTGTCCTTCCAGGGGGACTCGAACTCTGGTATGCAGATCAGAGGAGGACGAATGAAATGCTCGTTTTTGAAAGTTCGAGTAATTTACGTAACATTAGTAAGAGTATCAGTGGTACATATAACAAGAAGCAGAGATTGTAGATACAGGAGACGAAGACGAAAGCCACCACTCTGTCTCGTTGCCACCTTACACACCGTGACCTTGGAATTTAGCCTGAGGTCACCATCACGCTTTGGAGTCTTTTATTTCTTTTTATTAAATTCTTTGTTTTCTTTTCTTTCTTATCCCATAATTTTCCTTTTTTAGTCTTAGTTCTTGTAGATTATTATTATTATTATTATTATTATTATTATTATTATTATTATTATTATTATTATTATTATTATTATTAATTATTATTCCATCACGAGAGGCAACTAGTCACTGCCATGATCATCCTTTAGCTGCTATAACCAGGATGAAACCTATGTGCAGAGAAATTTTATAGCTTCTGCTGCATCTCACACCCACCCAGAAGGCTTATCAGATAGATGCACGCCGACCCCACCTACGCATACTGCGCCACTCATCTCATTTCTGGGGTATTAGGATCTGTTACAAATTCTCTTTAAACGTTAATGCGGTTTTGTCACCTATGCAAAACGTTGCTTATGATGGAACAGAAACCTGCTTGAGAATACTTACAATAGACTTGAGAGCAACTGTTGGAAATTGTAGACGGCTCGACACAAGGTTTTATTAGCTTTCCATGACTCTTTAATATGGTTTTGTATTGCTGGAGAGAGAGAGAGAGAGAGAGAGAGAGAGAGAGAGAGAGAGAGAGAGAGAGAGAAATGGCCTTCTTTGATCTCTCTCATCCCTCCAGTAAATAAGTACAAGTTTGTGTTATAAGACAAGGGATCGTCAGTAGAGCATGGTGTCCGACGTTTACAAATGGCTTTGTTTGTTGGTAATTGTTTAGAGAAACACTGGACTTTGAAAGTTGGAAAATTTATTTGACATAGGAAAGTATATAATGAGAGAGCAGCCTCACAAGGAAGCCGAGATGACGACCACTGAATGTTATGAAGGAAGGAGGAAGAGTAAAGGCACTGAATTCTTACACTGATTTGGGAAGAATGACTTTGCATGTGTTAGGGTAAGAGAAGGAACGAGGAATAGAAGAAACCAAGAAAGGTGGCTGTTAGTCTGCAAAAAGTTCGGAGGTGGGGAAAAACATTTAGTCGGAGCAAAAGCTGAAATGCCTGAAGGATGCTGGGAACAATTGGCCTTTATGGAAGTGAAATGTGGATGGCGAACTGATTGAAAGATTGAGCTGTCAATATGAATTGGTTGCATAATCCGATATCGAGGAAGTGTGTGCTAATTGTAGCAGAAAAGGCTTTTGAATGAAAGGTAATACGAGGTGCAGCTGTATGGCACAGTTTGGGCAAGGTGTGTTGAACTGTTGTTAATATATATATAAATATAATATATATATATATATATATAATATATATATATATATATATATATACACGGAATGCATCAAGGATCCCACAATGATATGCAGGTCAGTAGATAAAATATATAATGTATTTGTATCACATGTTTATAATAAGTTTATGAACTTGCATATCATAGTGGGTCCTTGGTAAATACTTTCAATTCGGCAGGGCATGTTTCAACATTATTTATATATAATTATATATATATATATATATATATATATATATATATATATATATATTATTATACAACGAGAGAGAGGGAGGGGGGTGGGTGGGATGAAGGGTGTTTTACTTCCTATGTGCTAATGAAGTGCTGCATTCATGCCTTACCCAAAGGAACAGAAATTCAAAAGCTAAAGGAAGCGTAACTTTGGTATTCTTGAACTATGACATTAACGCATAATGAAGACGGATTAGCCGTGTACGTATGTAGGTTTGAAAAGCCTGCTGAAACTAACGCGCTATACGTTACACCAAACCTGATGTGACCTCAACGTATTCCGAACAGGTATTCTTGCAATAAAACTAATTCCCACCATACTAATGTAACGTGTGAATATTTTATGATCAAAGTTAACAGAACTCCAACGTCCGTTCTTTTTCCTTTTCTGCTGTAAAACCACATATCTTCTCAACCAAAGTATTCATGCCATCTAGCTCTACGTAGTTGTTTTTTTCTTCTTTTGTCTTAGCTACTGTAAATACTGTAAATATGATTTAAATTATCTCCATAAGGTACTCATAAGCTTCATTACACCAGAGAACTTCCATTAGTGTCCGATGCATCTCTGCTCTCAAGAGGTTTAGTCTGTTTTATTGAACTGCCAGTAAATATCCGCAGCCGATATTATTGACTGAAGTCGTGATCGGCTGCTATGCTGCTAAGCACCCGCCCATAAGTTATCATGATGTCGGCTTAGGATGTTTAGGTTCACAAAAAAAAAAAAAAAAAAGAACACGCCATAGTGGTCTTTATTCGCTTTGCAAAGAGATCAGCATCCCTAGTCTTCCCAGGTGCCACGTTATCTAACTATCCAGTTACCCAAAGCATTTCATTCATTTCACGGTTAACCTGTGGAACCGTCATACTTGCAAATTATCTAATGGCGGGTGTATCTAAATGCACCATTGATTTAATTGTTGCAGTGTTTTATTGTTTGTGTATGTTTTTTGTCTTTTTTTTGTATTGTATTATTTGTATTTTTTCCTATCAATTTTCTTTTTTCCACAATTAATCTTTTTTCACATTTGGGTTTCTTTTGTAAGTCCGTGGACATCTGGGTTATTCCTGCAAGCATGTTCGATTGCTTTGAATAATAATAATAATAATAATAATAATAATAATAATAATAATAATAATAACCTACGCTAAATATGTCACACCTCATCAAGACCATAGCCTTCGCTAAACAATAACGAATGAGTAAAAGTCAAACCCAAAGCTATATACTTTGATCAAAACATTATCGCTGGGTGGCATTAAAGCGTTATGTTCCACGCACGCATACTGCTTAAAACTAAAATACCACCTGGCTTTCGCAAAACCCCATACCGGTACAACGCAAAAATAAATAAATAGATAAATAAGAAAGAGAGAGAGAGAGACTGGGAAGAATGCCGTGGATTTCCAAGTAATGGGATTCAGTACATTCATGTCTGCTCACGTATAGCCTCCTCCACGAAGGTGAAAGAAACGAAA
>NC_061096.1:22370832-22385832 GCF_015104395.2 Macrobrachium nipponense
AAGGGTTAACAAAAACTCAGTCTTAGAGAGCCCTAACAGGATACACGTAGTGTCCAAAAAGTGGAAATCTAATCCCAGGCATTACGTCGAGCGTCATGGCTCAAAAAGTGGGAAGATGTCATCTTAAACAAAATGATAATGGCATGATGTGGCAATTTGAGCGTTTATAAAAACGTTTTATCCTTGAAAGGAGACCTGTATTATTAATATGCTGGCTGCGTCATAATCGAATTACGTTTGAAGAAAACCTGCGTCATGAGAGATTTCGATATAATGCACTAAATAGCTACCGTTAATGTAGGATTTTCTGATTTCTTCTCCTGCGTTTCCAGAACCATTTACCCTGTATACACATTTTCAAATGGCAGGTGTTCCAGTAGTTTTAATAAAAGATTCCTTTTAAAAAGGAACAAGATAAATACGTTAATACTCACTTCATGCAGTGACGACGTCTGACTGTTTGTGCATATTCTGGGTCTTGGTTCATGTCGTTCGCATTTACTGCTAGAACTGTCGAGTATTTTTCCAGAATGCGTTCGGTTACAATTTTATTTTTGTCGTGTGATTAATTAGTGTCATAACCCTTGTTGTCCTTTAGGTATCATATTACGTGCCGTCAATGCATTTTATTGGTTCCTGTTACATACGAAACTGCAAATTGACGTTGTGCAATGCCAGCATGTCTAAAAAAAAATAAAATAAAAACTTCGTAATAGCTGCTTCTGAATGACGCGGCTGTTACGTAGTGGAAGGTTTTCCCGCAGAGGGTACAACATCCTTGATTCAACAGTTCTCGTGGAAATGTATCTGCGACTATAGTCTTATTTTTCCATGGAGCCATTCGCTTTGAAAAGAAATGGCTCGCGTTAGGTAAAAATGGAAATAATATGTTTATATAAAGATTCAAAATGGTCTCTCTCTCTCCTCTCTCTCTCTTCTCTCTCTCTCTCTCTCGTCGATAGACGACCTGGTATCGCAAAGCTAGTTTCTTTCTCTAAAGTTGTAGCTCAAAGTTATCCCTTTCGGGATATTATTATTATTATTATTATTATTATTATTATTATTAAGAAAGTCTTAGAATCAAGTGTCGTTATTCCCTAAGCGTTAAACCCTGCAGGGGGACTAATGCCGTCAGTAAATCTCACGCGGTGAACTGTAGGTATTATTTAAGATTCTTTGCAGCGTCCCTTAGGCCCCTAGCTACAACCCCTTCTTCCTTTTGCTGTACCTCCGTTTATATTCTCTTACTCTCCACCCTCTCCTAATAATTTCTTCAAAGTGCAACTGCCGGGCTTTCCTCCTGTTACGCTTTCAGAACCTTTTTACTCTCAATTTCCCGTTTAGCGCTGAATGACCTCTTCGGTCAGAGCGCTTGGCCTTTGGCCTAACTTTTATATTCCACACCATTCCATCTTCTGCTAGGAGAAATGAAGAGCAATCATTAACGTTAAAATATTTTAGCTAGAGAATAAAAATCCAGTTATATTTGAAAATTATCTAGTTGCAGACTTGCTACAAC
This sequence comes from Macrobrachium nipponense, assembly GCF_015104395.2. NCBI lineage: Eukaryota > Metazoa > Arthropoda > Malacostraca > Decapoda > Palaemonidae > Macrobrachium > Macrobrachium nipponense. The sequence continues at coordinate 22,372,352 of NC_061096.1, forward strand.
GTTAAAATCATCAGTCCTCTCAAGTTTGTTCCTCGAGTACTTCTACGTGCCTCATGGACGTTAAAGTTTCCAGTGAACTGGTTCTCTTTTCCATCGCTTTTGTAACTTCCCGTCCTTTGAAAAGGGAGGACTGTCATTTCCTCCGAATTAGGCAGCACTCTTCTTGTCTTCCTCAGTTTTTCTCGCCTTTTTGTGAGGGGAGGGGAGAGGGGAGGTGCCTAGATAGGTAGGGCTAATAGATCGCCCTCCCCATTTGGCCTTTGCATCTAGCAAATAAAAAAAATATTGATTTTCTCTCCCTTATTTAATTTTCCTCAATCACAATATATGGAAATGTTAACTTGTTCTGATATATATATATATATATATATATATATATATATATATATACTATATATCATATATATATATGCTTAAAAATCACAGTAGATACACGTGACTTCATTAAATAAGCGAATAACCACAGGAAAATGATAGGCAGAAATCCAAGCGATTTCGTCTTTACTAAGACAATGTCTTAGTAGAGACTAAAGCGACTGGATTTCTGCCTATCATTTTCCTGTGGTATTCGCTTATATATATATATATGTGTGTGTGTGTGTGTGTGTGTGTGTGTGTGTGTGTGTTTGTTGTATTTCAAGTTTCCAGTTCTGGTGGCCGGTTTCTTCTGGCCGTGGCCTCGACCTTGAAACGCAATGACTCGGATTCGGCGGACTCTGTGTCTCGTGCCTCCTGACCTTGGCGATTTGGGCCGAGGCTGCCTCGAAGCCACTAGTATATGTATCTTGCGGGTACCTAAATGTCAGTGAAAGAGAACTGAATGCGCTTCGGAGGACACTACCGTGAAAGGACTTCGGTTTTCGCTGCTTATTTGTCTCACCTGATATACGAAGGTAAAAAATAATGAAATATCTTGGTCATATTTATTTTGAGGATATATTTTCATCAAGGTACAATGTTGCTTTCGTCCAGTACGTGAAGCATGAAGGCCCGTGTGTTAGTGTCTTTTATTTCATGAAGTGCATTTCCCTTTTGTACATAACCACATTTAGCAGTATAAATAACAACCCCCTGCAGGTTGTTACAAAATTAAAGTTGCCATTGCTTTGTATAGTTCATTTGATTCCTCCTTACATAATAAAAAAATTAAGCTTTATATGAAATATTCAGTCCTTATTTTATACATATATCAGTACGAAACGCTGAAATAACTTAAATACTAAACAGTTCAAATCAGTACTTACAGTTAAAAATGTAAAAAGCCAACCATTGAAGTGACGTCTTACTAATCGATTGTATCATTTTTAAGAGGTTGCAGTAAGACATACTGCATTATACGACTAATTACCTTTTGGTTTTTATGATGATGACTGCAGCATTTACATTTCATTAAGTCCCAGGGAATCTACACATCATCTAGAAATATAAAGCCTCTAATCATTCGCGGCTCACCTTCCTAGTTTGAGCGCATCATTTTTATTCATCCTTTTTATTTACACCTGCATGGGCGTAAATTTTGTAGTATTTCGTGTATTACCTTTCGGTTAAACAGCAGTGAACTCGATTCTGAGTTTAATAACGACGCAATATCACCAGTCTACTCGGGTGGTACAAATTTTCATTTTTACCTCCTCACGTTCACATTCCATTTGTTCATCTCGCCTCGTTTCGCCTATGAACCATCCTGGTTTTTCGGATGCTGGGGAGTTCTGAGGACTATTGCTGTTATTTTTTATCTAAGGAATGTGACTGCTTCAATGAAGACACTGCATAACTTCATGTAATTCGACTGACACTAAGACTGCTTTTCCAAACAGTATAATAATAATTGCCAGAATTTGACTTTAGTATCGTATTCCTGTCGATGATGTATTCTATGTAATTTTAAGTTGCAGGCTCAATTTATGTATGGTGTAAAGCATAATATTGCACTGAAATAATGTAACCAGACAAAAGTGATAAAGTAAGACCCACCTGAAAATTGGCCATCATGTTTGAATTCAAAGTAGCTGATCTGAGTACTCTTAGCCCTATCACGAGCCTTGCTTCATAAATTAAACTGAAAAATCATATTAACCGAACCTTTTATCCTTTTTCAAAGGCAAAACGTTGACTTATGGTAGTCATTCAAGAGCCACCCAGGGAAATGACCCTCACGTTGGATTTTCAAATGGCCAAGATATCTTACCGCCAGAGTGGTCCTTGATGGTCCTTCGTGTCTGTTACCATGTTCTTATCTCTATTTTAAAGATGACGTCAAAAAAATCACTCAGATCTGCGCTACTTCTGGGGTAGTCTCTAGGATTCTCTGACACTGGGTGCAGAACCAGTTTTTCTATCTGTTGCCATCTTTTCCTTCTATCCTGCTGACTGCTGGTTTTGCATATGACACTGAATGTATCATGAATAGGCTTAAGGTCGGTATATATAGTTAAGCGTTTTGGAAGATGCTGCAAGGTCTCCAGTGCATAAAAAAGGACGCGATTGGACTGATAATTATATGCTGAGGTAGACGTTGGGCGACGTCGAGGGCGTTTGAGCAAACGCTCCTTATCATGCAGTGGTTCCAAGCTTTCCCAGTAAGTGACCCCTTTCAATAGCACCAAACCTACCATGACCGCCACCATTAATCATAATAGAGAGAGCAATAACAACAAGCAAAAATGCTTATTAATGTTTATTAACAAGGAATGATTTAATCATGTATTTTAATGAGAAGGATGTACATGCCTTTTTTAATACAAACTAACACAAATCCTTAGATATCGTAAAAAATGTCCTCAAAATCTTGGATCCTCCATGATCCTCCAGAAAAAGGCTCATGACCTCTTTGAGGGTCATGACCCGCAGTTTGGGAACCCCTGTAATATAGTGGTAAGCAGGCTTAGGATGGATCGGCACGTAAATTCCACTGGATAGGAGAATTGTTAACTTACAAAATGGAGCATAGATAATATCTATATATAATATATATATATATATATATATAATATATATATATATATATATATATATATATATATATATATATTGTTAGTGTTTGATATTCTAATTCGATTTTTTACTTTGACCACGAATGACGACGGCTATTATAAATTGGCTCCTCGACGTTGGAAACACAAAAGAACAATACAGGGACACGGATTATCCAAATCGTAACGTTAACAGTGCAGAACACTTTCCCGAAAACCCTAAACAGATTTTTTTTTTTTTTTTTTACTTTTTTCATTTTACTTCAAGTTGACTTTTATTGTCCGTGTGTTTGAATATTTCCATTTGTGCCGTATTCAATTAACTTTTGTTAATCCGTAAAGGCAAAAAAGGCAAATCCCCCTAAAACATGAATTGATTATTTTAGAAAGCAAAGAATATCCTTCAAGGATATTGATATACATAGCAGAATAACTATGTATTGTATATTGATATACATAGAAATATATAGTTAACAAAATTTCTTCTGCATGTCTTCTGTAAGCTCTCTCTCTCTCTCTCTCTCTCTCTCTCTCTCTCTCTCTCTCTCTCTCTCTCTCTCTCTCTCTCTCTCTCTCTCTCTCTCTATTTCTTTTCCCTCGTAATGAAGTAACTCTTAGCCTGTGCAACTTTATGTACAACTAAGAGTTAAAGAAGTTCCTTTGTAAATTCCGATTGACGTGAGTTTATTATATTTATTCTTTATAAAGTGATTTATGTGTTTGTCTATATATTTGTTTATTATGTAAAGGAGTAAAAGTTCGCCCCCAACATTCCCATTTTCCTTTTAATTCCGCCAAAGAAGTAAAAGGAATTTCGTGGGACGAGGCGGCTAACTAGTCTCAAGTTTTCCTTCTTCTCTCACGTCACGCTTCCGAGGCCTTGCAATTTCCGCCCGTCTGCATCCGCAACCTTTCAATCATTGTCTTGTTCATGACGCTTTGGGCGATTTCAGTCATGATGCGTTCTTACGCTTAGCAAAGACTCTCTCTCTCTCTCTCTCTCTCTCTCTCTCTCTCTCTCTCTCTTCTCTCTCTCCCCGATTGTTTGCTTGAAGTATCACTGCAACCAACCAGCAATATATATATTTATATATATAAACTTGTATACCATTGGTCACTTTCACTAGAACCAATATTTCATTGGTTGCAGTAACATCATAACTGTTGATTTCCTCATGCTCTCAGAATCACCTTCCTCTGAAACCCTCATATTCATAGTGAGGAATGAATGAAATTTGTGCCAGTTCGAATCCTTACGAGCGAAAGGGCCAATTCCTTTTGGAACCTATTTCCTGTCTGAGGTGTTCAGTGGAAAGCAAATCGAAAGTTATGGGTATAAACAAACTACACACATACATATATTGGTATACTACATACATACATACATACATACATATATAAGCACATACAGTGGTCTGTAATGTCTTGGAGTTTTCAAACATCTTCTATCTAGTATCAGTATTTTTCAAACGAATTTCCCGTCCATTCTTATACAATTGACACCATTTCTAGATTTATTTAATCTCACCTGCATTTTATGCGACAAGTGTGACGATTCATTTTTTTTTATTCACATATATATTTTTTGTATGTGTATTACATGATGGGTTAGGTAGCGAGATTATACAGAATTGTAATAGTTGCTAAAAGCAACTAATTTGCTCGAATAAATCAAAGTATTGTAGAGAAGAAAAATAGATTATTTTCCTCTGTTTATTGGATTACAAATTCAGTTATGCCGAATACGCTCCATGATCAATCAAGCTTTGTAAAGATGTGTAACACTGAAGAGGAATTATATATCTATTTGCTACTTAAAGGAAGGGCTTCAGTACCCGCTCGTAGTGTGTTGGATTTTAATCAGATTCACTGTGTTGCGTAACATCCGTTCAAACTTTCATATTCTTTTCGAAGGGATGTGAGTGAGTCACTTCCACCTCTTCCTGAAGGATGCCCGTTATCTGTCTCTGCGATAATGTAGAAGTTACGAACTTCGCGCGCCTAGCTAACTATATAGTGGGATGAATTAAGTCAATGTATTTGTTTCTCTCTCTCTCTCTCTCTCTCTCTCTCTCTCTCTCTCTCTCAGTTTTTAATATGGGAAACGAGATCGATGAAAATTTTAAAATAACACAACCATTTTAGTGATCTTTTTTAAATTAAAGATGAAAAGGAAGATCGTCTTTATATTTATTGCATCAGGGTCAAAATTAAATGAGAAACAAACGCATGTTTTAAAAATCCATGTCAGATCTACAAAAAATTAAATTGAAAACTTTTCCATGTGCGACCTTTACTTGCAAAGTTTGGCAGTTTTACGTGAACGCTTCGCCTCTTCAGGCATAAATGTAGTGGGTAGAAAATTTATACATTACTGAATGCTGAAAAGAGGTTGTGTATGACATAAGGAGTTTAGTTTTACATTCATTGCCAGTACCAATTTTATTTACATTTGGTTTCATGTACTTTTTGAACCAAATTATCTCATTTCCAAGGCTGGGTTGGAGATCCTTAGAATGACAAGAATTAAGATGATATGCAGTTTGTTGCCATGCTTCATCCTAAAACTGCAAAATATTACCAAGACTCCATCTGTTGACTCGGATGCTACACAGCTGATCATTGGCGGGTAGAAACAGTGACATAGAATGATTTACTTGCCGCGCCAGGCAGGTCAGTTTCTTGTGCCGGTCCATGGTAAATCTTTTTACGCTTACTCGGGGAGTAAGCCTGCAAACTGCTTAGTTGGTGGTGGTGGGGGCCCGGGGGGCGGGGTAGGAAAGCCTAAGGTCTGAAAAAGGTGTTTCGCGTCGAGTTAAAGACACAGGAATTTTAGGATATGACATTTATGATTTATTTATAAGAATGAAAATGTAAAAAATAAGTAATGTGCATGTTAAACAGAACAGAAAAGTTTTTTCTCTTAAAATATCCCGGATTTATTTTCAATTTTTGTTGGTGAAAAAAGCAGGGTCTACTTCACTGCAGAATTTAGCACGCGAATTGAGTAAGCTGTAGGTCGGATCACGCCTTGTTGTGGCGTACTTCAATTTCCGGTTATTTCTACATTTTATGCTTACGTGAAAGCCTTCAGATTACAATTCAAATTCATAAAGCATCTCTCTATACTGCAACAAGTTTTTTCATTGAAAAAAGAAATATTAATGCTATGTGCTGAACATTGCAGTCTTATGCTTGTTCATTAACAGTGTTGAAAATTAAGCATTTACTGGTTTTTTACTAGAGTTCCCCGTTATTCCACATTTGCTTGTAATCCAATGGTTACATCAAGTTTAAAAACATTTATATTGTACAGCATTCCTATACATCAAAGCATGTTCTATTAATTAATCTATGCTCATCACTTTCTATGCCTTGTCTTTCTTTCCCAAGTAAAGATATTTGCAATATTCTACTTGTATAACTACCAAAGAGGAATTACACAACATCTTAAAGCCATTATATTTGTGTTAGATATATTTACCTTCCTTCATATGTTTTCGTTGCGAAAACATATTAAGATGATATATTAGAGAGGAAAAGACTCCTTTCTGACTGAAACACTGCGTAGGTGACGAATCTGAGATCCTTTGGAAAATCACTCTGCTTTGAGTCAGGAAATGGAGTCCCGGGTTATCGTGCCACCATCCGCCGTCATAATCGTACAGGATACGATCAAAATATGATGGGAAGCTGTAGGTTTTCATTATGAACTGGATATACCATTCTGAAGCTAAAAGGGGAACTATTTGTAGCCACTTCGCAGCAGTCAACATCCACCTTCACATATTTGGCTTCAATTAAGTGAGAAGACTGGGAGAGTCTGTTATCAGAATCAGCACTCATGAATTCGTAGACAGCGAGGGATGGGTTCCTTGTAACTTGCTAGTATTAGCCCAATCATGTGTAAAATAAAGTTTTATATATATATATATTATATATATATATATATATATATCTATATATATTATATATATATATATTTTAATATATATATATATAGATATATATTTTTTGAAACGTGACCATTCATGTTATATGAAGTATCATCAGGCCTTGGGTTACATTGCTTAGTATTACTGAAATGAATTTGAATTCTGTCAGAAGGGAAGGCAAATCCTATGTTTATTCGCTGTATAATTTCGGTGAAACGAGACCGAGGGCTGGTGAGTCTAAACAAGACCGTGGTCTTGGCCTAAGTCACTCCATCATTAATCAGCATCATGGCTGACTGATTACGAGGAATGCATTTGCTACATATTTTCCTTATTATCCCTTGCACATCATTCATTCAAATTTAGACTAGTGGATGATAGAAATATGGCCTAGCACCCTTCATAGGATTTGGTAATTTTCAGTCCGAACTGTGTTCTTTTCTTATGATATTCCATCTAATAGTAACAACAAAACTGTATTCTACAGTGTCTTTACTGCTGCCATAGCTATGTGGGTTTTCTGCCACTCCGAATTCTAACAAGGCAGTGGTCAGTGTGGAAAGATTCCTTTTATTCGTATGGGTGACTGAGGATGGTTTTGAGTAGTTCTCTGACATCGTCTGTGATAGGGAATTCTGAACCAATAATATTAGATGCATTTTCTTGTAATGGAATCCAACTAGATTTTTCTCTAAATTCCACTGATGCCCCAATCTCTAATCTGAACATGGAAGTTTCCAAACTTGACAAAGATGGTTTTCTGGTAGGTAATTGGCAACCTCTCCCATTAGGAGCAAAGATGTCGGTAAAGTATACCCAAATGGCAAGACGATATTGATGCTATCTCTTTTCTTCAAGTGTTGCATGTTATTATGGTACCTGTATTTAGAAGTCTTCATTCAGCCTTTATCTGTAACACATAAGTTATTTTTATCGGCATTTTAATCGATTTAAACACATTTGCGTCATTAATCTTATTACGAAGTTAAATGGCTTTTTCGAACCCAGCGCCTGGAGTTTGACCATAGCATCTTGCAGAAATCCATCCTGAAGAAGAACAAATTTGGTGCGCTTTCTTTGGCAGAGGATTTTTTTTTTTGTTACTGCTTGCAAGCGACACTAAAGACTCGATTGACTTCGTGGAATATCGTGGTGGAAGTTACTGCGGTAATGAATGACAAGGCTGTTATACAGCGAACAGAATGACAAATCTTTGAAGGAAGCAATAGAGGCGTTGTCCCCTGCGGTGCAATACATAAAGGGACATATGATAAATCATTATTTTTATATCCAGTGAGAGAATGATACCAGTTATGTGTATTTAGTTACCGTTCTTGCGCAGAGTAATTGTATTCATGCGCATTCATAAGTAGAAGTCATGGAAGAGATCGCCGCAAAGTGGTCGGAGGTTGCCATTGCTGTTCTTTTCCTGTTGGTTTTTAATGTTCTTGTTTACGTGACTTTTTAAGTTTCTTGAAGGCGGAATCCTTGGTTTCCTTATCCTTCAATTAGTAGTGTCGAAGCATATAGATTTGCCGGGAGACCAGCCCATTTAATACCATGATCCAAGCTGCGTGTAAAAACCGAATTATTTTACCTGTCCAAAGTAAAATAAGTTGAGCGCAAAAGTAGTAGTACCAACTAAACTGCTAATCCTAAAATTGCAGATTGATTATTCTGATAGTTATGACTTAAACAGGAACTTTATCAATTATGTTTATGATAGTGTTGCTGCGTATCCTGCACGTAAGCAAATGTTGACAACGCCTTGGTAAAATCATCATTTTTCTGTCGTTTAATTAATTGTTATTACTCTCTTCCTGCTGGGCAATTTTTACGTCGTGATCTCTGTGAAAAGAGACATGATGAGGTGTAGAATAAACCTTGGCACAAATAATAATATAATTAAATACTTTCACTTTGCTTTTTTACAAATGTAGTCGTCATATCCGTATTTTCTTTTGTGCTGTAGCGTACAGGGTTTGACGGGATCTTTAGTAAAGTAGTTGGTGCTTTTTGGAAGTCGTTTGAAATAGAATCTATTTTATGCAAGGAACATTCTTCAGAAAGTATTTGCAATTAATGAACATGTAGGTTTTTCAATACAAAGGCACCTTTATGTTTTAAATTCATAATAGATATGACTAAAATTGTTGGCTATATTTGAATTGAAGGTTCTTATCAACAAAAAGTGTCTGTAAAGGAGCACCCTTTTTCCATAGTTTTTGACATACTATGATTGATACTTTTACGGAAGACGTTGTCTAGAAATCCCTTACTGTATGAAGGGCGTATAACATCTCCGTATACATTAGCTGTGGAAAGTGAAACGGAAAACGCACCATAGCATTGAATTATCTTGATTTAATTTTCATACAGTGTTCTAATATGGATTTATTTTAACCGTATATATATGTATACTATCATACAAACTATAGATATATATATATATATATATGATATATATATATATATATATATTGTGTGTGTGTGTGTGTGTATGTGTGTGTGTGTGTGTGTGTGTGTGTGTGTGTGAAGTCAGATATGCTTAAAACATTGGTAAGTCCGAAGCAGTGAATGTTATTATGTGGTTCTTTGTTTCTTGAATTCAAGTCTTTCTTGCACGTATTTGGTAGTTTCTAGAATGTTTTTTTATTTCTATTAAGTCATGTAATGATACGTGTTAAGTTCCAAATTCAACAACACCCTATAATTCAGCAACAATGAATTATATCTTAACTGATTTCTTTACAATACCGATCTTTAATGAAAAAAGTAAGGTGTTCAAAGAAGGCTAGATGTGAGACGAAACACTTCATTATTTATTATTCTTGATAAATGATTAGAAAGGAAAACCACGTATTCTTTAAATAAGTATTACGTCAGGTTCACCTTTCCTTTGCTCAAATCAGTTAAATATCAATGTAGCTGTTTTGCTGCTGGGTATTGTAAGGAGCCATATCAAGATAACTTCACGCCTTGGTGACTGTATACTGTGATTACTCCCAAACAGATTTTAGCCAGAGTTCTGTACAACGGTCTTTCCCTGGCTCATCTTGGAATTCCCCTGATGGCTGGTACACATGCTTGCGTTCTGTCCTGCATGTTTTAGCTTTTATCTCTTTTTGGTTATGAAGTGACTTAAACGTTGAACCCCAATACTCGAATCTCCAGCTCTTCTATGTCCTTGAGTATATATCATTTTTGTGTAGATTGTAAATACATTTTTTATATAAAGGTCTTGGACGTTATCTGGTAAAAAAACAAAAATCCTGGAGATTTTATCCTTCCTCCAATTGTGTGTGTGTGCGAGAGAGAGAGAGAGAGAGAGAGAGATTTATAGTGGTGAAACCCGAACTAATGTGTCGTTGCCATCAGTGATAGAGGACGGCGGGCCATTGTTTGGCCACCATCATTGCGGAGACGACAATAGGAAAACTTTTCACCCGGGCAGGACCTTTTTGTCTCTTCTTGTTGCGCAGGTGGGAGCGCGTTCAGGTGAGTCGGATTCCGGCTGATAAAACCAGCTTTCGATCTCCGCACCGGACGAGGCGGTAATGATCTGGATGAGTTTGTTAAAGACTAGAGAATGCGTCTGTTGACTTAGGCGGTGACTTGCGTACCCCAGTTGTCAATCGGTTGGAGTGATATGGTATATATATATATATATATATATATATATATATATATATATATATATATATATATATATATATAGATATATGTATATATATATATATATATATATATATATATATATATATATATATATATATATATATATATATGTGTGTGTGTGTGTGTGTGTGTGTGTGTTTGTGTGTGACCCCGTCCCGTCGGGCGGTCGGGGTCTACTGAGGGTCATGCAGTACTGAGGGTCATGCTTGAATCAGACTCAGTTGGTAAATTAACAATGGTCTGTATTATCTAAAACTTCCACAAGGGCCCGAGTGAAATTGAACCTAAATTCTACAGAAACCCCGAGTTGGAGACTGAGCGGGAAACCGCCAGATGCAGCAAGGTGAATAGCACGTCTTACCCATTTCTTGACCGGCGCGCAACTAACTCCCTCAAAGGGACGCTTTGGCCTTCTATCTCTTTCCTGTGTTCCCCACAAGCCCCCGATATTTTTCCTCCTGAGTGGTTTGGTTCTAGCACCTTTCCTTAGGCCTATCAGCCAATCAGTACCAGAATAAGTGACGTCAACCACTAACGGACTTTTGGGGGATGCTGGGGGGAGGAGACGCTCTTCCAACCTGAGAGATGACCGTTGGCCTACTCATGGCGTCCTGCGAGAGCACAGGGCTTGGGGAGATTCTTGAAAGCTCTCTAGAATGGCTTATATATATAATATAGTGCGTGTGTGTGTGATTATAATAGCCACAATGCCCTCTTAACTTCTCGAATTCTTCGCGCTTTTTTAATATCCTTTTCCCTACCCTGGTCTCTAGACCGTGGTCAATACCAGAATTAATAAAGTACTATATTAATCCTGGTCACTACAGCGGCAACATGACCGCGTCGTTTCCTGCTACCCGACATCATAATTTCTTTAATTTTCTTTCACTTGGATCCATAGGCTTGTAGTGACAAGTGTTTCCAAAATACGCGAAGAATTCGAGAAGTTAAGAGGGCATAGTGACTATTACAATTACATGTCTTTCTGATAAAATGTGACCAGGATATATTATATTATGTATATCCTGGTCACATATTACCAGAAACGTATGTAATTGTAATAGCCACAATGAACACCTAGGAAGTTATGTTATGACAAACAGGCTTTTAGCAAAACCACTATTCACTGCCATACGGATTATGGAGAAAAATACTGATCACCGACTATGTTTAGTCTTTTTCCATTCTATCTAGTCGAGTAGCCCCCATGGAGCTGACAATAGTAGAAGTCTGTACACTTGAAAGTTGAATCCTTCTCTCAGCAACAACGAGAGGACCACGGACATGCTGTGTTTTAAATTTTTAGTCTGTGTGTGTTTGTATGCCTTCATGATCAGGTGTTTATTTCTTTTAATATTGCTTTGTTTTTTACAATGCTTGTACAATACCTATATATATATATATATATATATATATATAATATATATATATATATATATATATAGCAGGTGAAAAGGCAAAACAGCTCAATACATGGGTTGCTTTATTGGTGCCAACGTTTCAAGACTATTGTCTCATTTTCAAGGCTATAAAAAAACTAAAATACATAAATTACAAACTTGTCCAGCAAGATTAACGTAAATTGTTACATACAAATAAGAACGAGAAAAAAATAAATATATGTATTTAGAAATTTTTAATAAAAATCAAATAACTAAAAACACACAATGTAATAAACACTAAGTAAAAATTGGTAAGAAAGAAAAAAAAATTAAAATATATAAAACAAACCTTACAACCCGAGGTTCGGTTGCTGAAAGGCCTGCCAGAGCGAGGTGGAGTCGAGATAACCAAGAAAAGAAGATAAGGGTGGGCGGTCTAAGCAATGTACAATGGAACTGCTGTAGTGTTGTTATTCAATGCTGGAACGAGGTGCTTAATGGCCAAGGATTCGAGTATAGGGAGTTGGTTTTCATTAGGGCTGGATAAAATTATCTGAAAATCATCGTAGTTGATTCTGCATTTGCATATTTGTGCATGGTTTCTTATATTTGAAAGCTCTGGACTAGAAAGCTTCATCCCTGTGCGGTAACTAATGCCTATGTGTGAGTCACATCGTACTTTGAGCAGTAGGCGAGTGCTTCTAACGTAAGTCTGTTCGTTGCACGAACAGCAAGTATACAAGTAAACCAGGCCAGACCGCATCAAAGTAGGCAATTTTTCTTTGTGTCGAAAGAATCCGCCTATGGTTTTTGGATTCCTTTTGATGAATTTCACATCAACTGCTGGGAAATGTTTGTTCATTACCTTCCTCAAATGCGGTATAAATGAGGTATCGTAAGTGTATGGAAAGCTAACATAACATTTTAATTTAGAAGCTAGATGTACTGGAGCTAGTGGCTGGAAGATTTTCTGTAGGGCTTTTCTGACAAATTGGAGGGGACGATTAAGAAGTGGTGGAAGGCCAAACTGGACTTGGAATTTCTCCAATATTGTCATATTAACCAGGTTGTACCCAATTTTGTTAAATTCAAACTATACAGAAGTTCATTATACGATACAAAATTTTACCACGACAGTACCAATACTTTATTGTCCATTGAAGTGCGTGCAAAAAAGGAGAGATTGATTGATAAACATGCATTGTAAATTCAACCATTGTACAATTTTATTCAAAACAGACTCACTTTAATTGATCTTCTGATTTTTAACTGGCTATTGACTAAAGATGTGAACCTTTATATTGATAGGACGCTGCAAACCCATAACAACAAACTTCATAAACTAGTGTTTCCAAACCGACCTTCAACAGTAATAATAACAAGGTGGTCTTCAACTACTCTAGCTATAATTCAACCAAAAGGGAAGAGTTTTTATTATCCTTCGGACTGGACTTTTGCTTACCAAATTACAGGCCAGGTTTCATTGAACACTTCTTGCCTTTCGAACTTCTATT
>NC_061096.1:22390832-22500832 GCF_015104395.2 Macrobrachium nipponense
TAATTTCCAAAAAAAGAAAGATAGCACTTGATAAAAAAATTTGAGAAATATGAATTCAATTTATACATTTTGTGAATGATTCCACATCTACAGATTATGATATATAAAACTAGTAAAAACTGAAATTAGGTGAAGACAGGCATCTTCCGTAACAAACCTGGCAATGTTACTGTTTTATGCTCAGCATCCTCGCAGAAAACCCTTGCAGAGAAGATGACGTCCTCCTCTAACTCCTGGAAAGAAAACATTTTTTTCAGTTCCAAAATTGAGATACACGGAGAGTAACTGCCATGCAGTTAGGACAAATAAGTAGTCATCACACAGTGACTGCAGTTGTCCAGTCATTCAAAGGCCATGTGTCACACATGCATGACCAATCCTGACTCAGCAAAGGCGTTCTCCCATCTCTCTGGAATAGATGCACGCCCACTGGACAGCTGATATGATGATTCTCGGCGTTCTGTGGTTAGTACCAGTGAGTCTCTTTCACAGAATTCACCAAGCCACTTTGTGATTCCTCGTTGGACGAGTGGTTTACGTGCTCGCCTACCAATTCGGTAGTCCCGAACTCGATTCCACGCTCTGCCAACGTGGAGTCAAAGGAATTTGTTTCTGGTGATTCAAAATTAATTTCTCGATATACCGGGTGTTTCGAAATTAGAGCCCCCCACCCCCTCCACAGAACAAATGGAAAGTTATGAAGTTTTCTGCTTTAGCCTATCTCCAAGTACAGTATCCTAAGTTTCTATGATGCTATTTTTCATTTTACAATTCTTGTATTTTCAGAATGAGTGACGGAGTTAGATACAGCCATGGCTAACGACTCGGAGGAAATCAGGTGGATTGACTGAATCCGGGCTATAACCTTCAAAGAGGCCAGGGATGCTGGTGCATCCTTCATTTCACGTTCCTGGATAGCTAAGTACATTAAAAGAGATGAATCCTTTGTTAAAAAAAACTGGAGCAAAAATCCATATGACTGTCATCGCTAAAAGAGTGAGAATCTTAGATGGCCTGAAGTCCTTTCTCAGGAGTCTAAAGACATCATAGCTGAGGTAGTGGGTAGACCAAGAAAGTCTTTATGTAAATGAAAGAAGAGAAGTTATAGTGCTGTATATCGTGAGTTGAAAAAATCTAGTATCAAGCCATTTCATGTTATCAGCAAGCCCAACATCATTCAGCAATTGAGAGAAGACTGTGCATGGTTTTGTGGTTCATTTATTAAAAACTGGTGTGAAGCTGACTTTCCCCATGTTGCGGCATCAGATTAATTGTTCATTTACACAGTCAAGAAGCCAAATCATAAAATTGAAATCATTTGGGCTGCAAAGTTGGATGATATCAGCGATGATGTGCGCTATCGCCAAGTTGTGAAATTTCCTGAATGTTTGGGAATTTTTCTGTTTCACAGCCAAACGGTTAATGTGGATTATCAAAGAAAAAGGACAGTCATGGAATGGCGATTACTTCAGAGAAACTGTGCTTACTGGTGGAATATTTCCTTTCCTCAAATATCCTGAAAATGTGTTATCTGTTGAAGAAGGCACATTTTTCAAGGCTCTTCAGACACAGGAGCTGCATCGAAACAGTGGTATCAATTTCTTTTTGTCAAGTGAATTTCCAGTTAGCTCCCCTGACCTTAATCTGTGTGAAAACATTGGTAGCATCTTAAAGGATCTTGTTGAAGCACGCACAGTGAACTATGATAGTATACCAAGCCTCAACGACCTGCGAAGAGAGGTGACCGAAGAGCTCAGGGAAATGGAGTTTGAGTGTCAGCTTTTTTGCAATTTGCTGAAATCCTACCCCTCAAGAATGCAGGCTGTGGTACAGGCAGAATTACTCTTCTTTTTGTCCATATCAAATTCAGTTTATGCTGTAGGTTGTGGGGGGGAGGCCTCTAATTTCGAAACACCCTGTAATGTGGTTCGGATCCCACAAGAAGCTCCAGGTCCCGTTGCTAGATAGCCAATTGGTTCCTAGCCACGTAAAAAAAATGTATTCCTTCATACCAGCTATAGGAGAGCTGTTAATCAGCTCAGTGGTCTGGTTAAACTAAGTTATACTTAACCGGATTTGCTTGGATGGCTACAACTAAATGACAAAGAACTTTTTCCTGGCAAGTACTCTGTTGCCAAGTGCTTCTCCATATTGTCTCCCCATGCATGAACTTCCTTGCCAGTGCGAGCGAGACAGTGACCAGGGAAACAAAAATGTACCACAATCGCTAGATGGAAATGTCCTTTTTAATTTAGTACCTCTTTACCTAAGGATATGTTGTTTTAAATTTCTACAATTTTCTTTAGTGCTAATACGATATTTGTTCTGCTCAAAAGTTTGCGGATATCCGTTACGGAGAGCCCCACCATGCTGACTTCGAAAAAAAAAGCTAAAGATTTTAATATCAGCATCAGACTTTAAACCGTTGATATGTAAGTTGTCAATAATGTACATTATCGTCTCTAATGATACTAAGAGGGACTAGACTAGTATAAGGAAGGCATTATATTTTTGTGATATCTATAAAAAATGACTACTTCCGAACTGCAAGGGTAAATAATGGATCTGAGAGTTACATAGAGCTCATACGCCTATGAAAGCAAAATTTAAAATTGTACTTTAAGGACAACTTTGTAATCATCCAACAACATTCTCTTCACCGGAGATTTGAAATTCTAAGCGGCCAGCTAGACTCCAGCAACACGGATAAAATGTGATAGTATTTAAATTCTCTGATTGGGTGCACATGAAAACATTTTGTAGTTATAGGTTAACTAAGATAGAATTGGTACCTTGTATCAGCCAAATATCTGCTTGCAATCTGCACTTCATTTGGTATGAGGGAGAACTATCAACAGATCAGCCAAGTTAAATAACTCTGGAAGGTTTTTTATTCAAGTATTAATCTCAGGTTTGGTGTATTACCTTAGGTCTTTGTTGTTCATTTTATTGGTGTGGGTCTGGGTAAATGCGCCATATAAAACAGAGTTGATTACGTATGGTTTCTATTTAATTTAGAGAACTCAAAGCCTATTAAGCAATAAAGGATAAAGGAAACTGATTAACATATACTGTAGTCCTTATGTTTCCAAAAGTTACCTTTACAACACTGTGACGACCGATGCAAAGATGATGCTTAGGTTACCTTTATAGGAAATTCGTTTCTCTTGAAACCTCATATTTGATGCCTGATATTTCGTAGCTGAAATCTTCGATATATCTAAAATGCTTTTGTAAGCAGAGTGGTAAAGATCCTTGTCACTTGCAATCACCGAGATATTTGTGAATTCCTTGTCTTCAGTTGGTGTCATGTGCCTTTCATAAATAAAAAACGGATTCACATAAAGAGGATTCCCTGGGAACCGATACATCCATAATATATCACATATCGGAAAAAGTTTATCAAAGATATTGCATAAAGCAAAAAAATTGTCATATCTATTATTTTGGTCTTGGCAAGTGGTTTTTTTTAACGGCAGAATTTAGAAATGTCTTATTTTGGCTAACTTCAATTTGGTATTTTGACTTATCATTTTTGAGGATGATTTTCTGAACATATTGCGATGAATTGAAATATTTCAGCTTTAAATTGACTCCGTAATTCGTATGATATATATTAATATATATATATATATATATATATATATATATATATATATATATATAGATATATAATATATATATATATATATATATATATATAAGTGTGTGTGTGTGTGTTTGTTTGTGTGTGTGTATTTGTGTATGAGAGAGAGAATGTGTGCGTGTATGTTTCTGGATTTGTAAAGTAAATTAATAGTTTGTAGACTCAGTAACGGTTTACAAGGTCTTGCCTAAGGTATTGATATATTATTTAGACCACCTGATAGAGTATTCTTGTTCTTCAGGCAACTTCCCTTGTCTTCATACTGTAATATTTAAATTGACCTGAAGAGAGGTACAACCAGTCTCATGATACTGCAAAACACATTGTTTATGACCTGTGTGTATTCACAGAAGATCTCTTATATCTTAGACCGAAAAAAAGCAGTCTTCATTTTGCAATACTTCTTTTCCTCCCTCTCTGGGTATTTCGCAAATCATTCTATTCTTATTTGCGTCAAGTGCTTTGCCGTCAGGACAGTTAGTTCTTCTGTGGTGATAGAAAAGTATCTTGTTCATCAGTTTCATTTATCATTCTAGGCTTTGAAAAATTACAGTGCATTGATTGATAAATATAAGCAACCTCTGCTCATTGTCTTGATTGCACAGTTGCTTTCTATACCTGTGAACTTATTTTCTTGTGCCTGTTTGTCAGTGCACAGATGTTTACATTTGTAAATATTTTTATTAGTTATTTTTGTTGGTGTTACAACAACTAAAAATAAAAAAAGTCGACGACTTCAAAGTAATTATGTATCAAACAAAATATGTATAAAAACATAACTCTATAAATACAGTTACTAATGAGCTTTCTAAAACAAAAACACACAGTTGTCTGAAAAAAAGAAGAATAAAAAATGGATTACACTTGTGCGAGAGAAAATGCCCAGGTACGCTTTCACTCTTGACTCCTTCCTCCATCTGCTTCTTGCAAGTCCTGGTCTCTGTTAGGCTGGTCACTGACCTCTTTACCTTAGTCCGCCCCTTAGGCTTGGTTGACTTTTCGGAGGGTAGATCATAACGTCAAATGGGTCAGTGTTGATTTATTGACTCCATACTGTTTGTTTTACCGCAGAGTTGGGTAGTAGACGGTGTTCTTATGCGAGCTGGTACTTTTCTAGATATTTCAGATGTTTAATGAGGGTATGAGGCAAAATCGTGTCCAAAGGATCGTATACGGCTTATAGAAAATGGGTGGTGTTTTCCATATTTCAGTGCTAACAAGACTTGCAAGATACAGGCCACCTTGATGGAAGTTTGGAGTAAATGAGGAATATTTTTAACGTTATATCTGTGTAATAGTTTAAGTGATTTTTTTTCTTAATAAGGTCTTAAATTCTCGACATCCTCCCACTTTATTGGATACGTTTAAGGTCGAGACCTGTCAACGGAAGGTGAACGCTTCGTCCTTTATTTCCGGGTTGGAGAAAAGGGTTATACTGATCAGTGTCCTGAAAAGTTACTGGTAGTTTACACACATATACATAAACATTATATATGTGTGTGTTTGTGTATTATATATATATAAATATATATCTATATATACCAATATATATATATATATGCGTGTGTATACATACATACATACTTAGAGAGAGAGAGAGAAGAGAGAGAGAGAGATACGAGTAACGGACCATTGAATAACTTATATGCATTTGAATATGCGTACTAATTTTCTGAAGCATGTCTTTTGTCTCATTTTACAGGCTATGATACATCGCGAAACTATGGAAATGGCTGGCCCAGAGGGGCCATTCCCCCTGCCTGCATCCCCACTGACACCAAATAGTTGTTCCTCGAACCCTGCTAATGTTGTTCTGCTGAGCATGTGCAGCAGTGAAAGAAACCCGGGTAGAGACTCAGGAGTAGACATCAGTGACGGTCTACGGGAACCAAAAGAAGACAACTGTCCCGGATTACAAAATGCAGATCCCGGTCCTCAGGTAGCGGGTGTGGTACCATTAGCTGAGGGGGAATTTGTGAGTAGGAATTTTTTCATGAACCCCATTGAAAATGGCTTGAGAGAAATGGATATCGGGGAATCAGGAGACACTTCTGTATCAGCAGAGAGCCATAGTGAATCAGATTTAGAAAGCAGTGGGAGGCGTTTCTTGTTTGCCTCAGTAGGAGAGGAAAGTTTCACCTCCACGAGAACTGAATCAACGATACTGAGAGAGGATTCTCTCCAGCCTGAAACTCCTACTTCTGAAGATGTGTTTTTAAGCGAGAATTCGGATTCTTTGCAAGAGACGATGAGTTCAGATTCAGATACTAGGCTTTTTCAGCCAGAAAATGATGACGAAATGGCTGATGATGAGGGAGGATTTGAACTGCCCTCTTCTAACTTCAACATGCAGCATGCTAATATTGTTATTGACAAGTCAGACGTGCACTTCGGTTCAACGTTCAACTTGGCTTTGCCCTCCACAAAAGGTCTTCCAAAGCTCGAAATATCTGCAGCAACGGAAGGCCGAAATAAAGATGTACCTGCACCAAATGCACAAAGTGTGCATATCAGAATCGAAACACCTCCAGTACAGACAGTACAGTCTCACTTAACTATTAATAAAACACAGTCCACACCTGCACCATCTGTTTCCTCTATCAGTGCCAAGGACCTAAGGGAGAATCCTCGATTAGCCGAAAACCATGTGCCCGTTCCAGTACCGCAGTTATCACATGCAAACAGAATGGCCAATACCACCACACTGACAACGCCTACTAGTCCAGGCCCAGGAAACTTTCATATTTCAGGAGCTGGAAGTGTTATACTAGGACCCCAGATAATATTCAATTCTCCGCAATGCGTATGTATTTTCTCTTGAAATTTTTTTTTAACCGTAGCTGATATTTTTTCCTTGATTATGTTCACTAAAAATACTTTCATTTTCAGACTTGCTACAGTTGTCGTTTTTGAGGCTGATGAAAGCACTTAAAATATTTTTGTACATCATAGGTAATTGCTCGGAAAATATTCTGAACTCACTTTCTTATTTCACCAGAGAGATAGTCCAGGACCTGTCAACACCAGCTTGGAAAAAGTACTTAAAGAGGCCGAGGATAGGTTGGCATTGACCTACAAGCACCAGACGAAGAGATCTCTCCTGCCATGGCTCAAAGGCCATCAGATAATGACAGACTTTTATACTGAATCTAGAATCCTTGCCGTTGACAGACAGGGTAAACAGACTCGCCAGACCGTCGATCTGGTCAATACGCTTGTTCAAGACGATGAGGTTGGTATTTGGAAGGCCCGCGAACGGTTGGTTATAAGAGCTTCTCAAGCTGTCTTAAAAATCACGAAGATTATCCAGCTGAAGTTGATACTGATATTTGTTGAGAATAATTGTACAGCTGAAGAAAGGATCAATGAAATAAGGGTTAATTAAAGTAGTATTTGAATATCAGGGTTGGTCTAAATTTGTTTTTTGGCATTTCGTTGACAAATAATGAATGAAAATAATTTAAAATAGTTTTTATTTATTCTTGAAGACAGATATATAGTTTGTTAGTTCATTTTAGAATATAAATTTTGAATAAAGTGCATGTTTGAAGTATGCTGCCTTGACCTTTATCTGAAAACGGAGTTCTTTAACAACTTCATGAAAAGATAGATGCGCTAACGACATTTTTCTGTTATTTAAGTCGTCGCTCAAGATATAATGTTCCTTACAAACTTACGATTTATTTGGAGCCTAAAACTTTTTAAAGACTACGAAATCTCTCTCTCTCTCTCTCTTAAATAACATGGAACTTCTGACTTACTTCTCTTCGTCGTCTAATATAGATGAGCTTCTTGATACGTTTAACTTTTTCCGGTCATTTTCACCGCCGGTGACTCGGCTGTCCTCTCTAGAATGACAGTTAATCTTTAGTTAGATGTATTGCATAGATTAATGAGTAGCCAATAGTACGATGAACACTTTTTTGGTGTCACTTTCAATCTTGACGGAATCATTACTTCGGCTCTTAACATTAGAAGTCTTAATTGTTTTCCAGTTGAAAACTGTTAGGAATATGCGTGCTTTTAACGTTCATTTATTTCTTGATAGTAATCAGTTTCACTTTGCACTCACCAAATCGAATGGTGTTGTCTTTGTCTTCTGCATTCAGTGGACATTCTTTTCCAGGTGATTATATATATATATATATATATATATATATATATATATATATATATATATATATATATATATATATAATTGCATTTTTCCCCACACCAGAATCGCTTCATATTGGAAGGAGAACCTGGAATGGGCAAAACTCTTCTAGCCTGCAAACTGGCCATAGACTGGGCAAATAAGAAGAGTCTTCAGAAGTTCAAATTTGTTTTCCTCATTTTTCTACGAGACTTTAAAGACAGGCTGGAGGACCATGTGAAAGAAGAACTCTTGTCGTCACTTTCAGATGAGAAGTAAGTGCTTGTTTGTTTTCTTCTTTTGTCACTGTTGTTCATAGGATATTGTTGCACATTTTGCGTTTTTCATGTTGTTTCTGCAAAGATGGCGCCATTCCCTATTAGTACATTCTGTGATGAAAAGGCTGTAGCACAGAGTATAATGAATGGTTAAATCACAGTGCCCTTTAGATCTTGTGCTACCCCTGTTAATGAATTACTCAATAGACCGACATTTTCCATCAACTGAATCTCACCTAACATTGTCATCCCCTTGCTTTTGACAATAATGAAAGTAACTATGAAGAGCTTGGGAAAGGATGAACGCTCCTGTGTCGGCAACTGTTCCAACAAAAAGACGAATCCCGTGAGGGATGCTTACCGTGCTGCCTATCATGCTGCTGGGTATCTTGCTGTCCACTAAGATGTCTGTGATCCTTCTGCCCAACTCGTAGGAAGCATTAGAACACTGCTTCTCCTTTAAATACCCGCTATCTTTTGTGGTGTGCATTCTGCTTCTGCTGAATGTCAGCATTTATGTTTTGTTGAAGCTCCAATGTACCACCATTTCAGTTAGCAGAGGGCCTCCTGTCCCTTCACTATGTTGTTATTAGTGTTGATAAGAACATTGCAATCTCCTAAAAATGGGCAAATCTATTTAACTACATAGTTTTAGAGAGTAGATAATTAGTATATTGTAGCTTCATGTGTGTTTGTTAAAAAAAACTTATAAGTACTTAGTTTATGTTAGTCATGATAGAAAAATGGGTTGTTAATATAAACCATGATT
This sequence comes from Macrobrachium nipponense, assembly GCF_015104395.2. Taxonomy (NCBI): domain Eukaryota; kingdom Metazoa; phylum Arthropoda; class Malacostraca; order Decapoda; family Palaemonidae; genus Macrobrachium; species Macrobrachium nipponense. The sequence continues at coordinate 22,399,661 of NC_061096.1, forward strand.
TGCAGTTGGATACTATCCAATCTTTTAAGGTAGTCGTAGAGTGTGAGTGTATGCATTTAAAATGCTGCACTTGATGATTATAAATATATATAACGGCACTTGGTGGTACCTTACATTATAACCTTTCATGCTGTATTAAAATTCACACTATCTAATCCTGCCATAAAAGGGCGTCTTTTTCTTAAGACAGGTACATCTGCTGAGATAATAGGATCAATGCCATATGCATAAAATCTCTAGGTGTTTACCCTTGGGGATGTAGTTTTACGGGTATGATGAAAGTTTTGACTTCAATACACATCGACAATTTTGAGTAAATAAAGGTAGCAGCAAACCTGACAATAATTATTTCATATATAATATTATATATATATATATTATAGTATATATCTATATATATATTATATTATATATATATATATATATATATATTATATTATATTATAATAGTGTATTTGTGTGTGTTTGTATTTGAGGATCACAAAACTTTCATGTGATATCATTATTGCAGATTTGCCACAAACAGGGAATCTACATTTTAATATATATATATATATATATATATATATATATATATATATATATATATATATATATATATATATATATATATATATATATATATATGTGTGTGTGTGTGGTGTGTGTGTGTGTGTGTGTGTGTGTGTGTGTACATAGCGTGTATTAAATTTTTTTCATTGTGGACGCTGAAAGATAGAAATTCAAACATTACTCGATTGCTTACAGATTCAAACAGGTGTGGGACTACTGTAAAAACAATGAGGAACAAGTCCTGTTCATCCTTGATGGTTATGATGAACTGGAGAAATCTGATGAATCCAAGATCCAGAAACTCATCGAGAGCAGAGACTTCCTTCGAAGCAAAGTTGTGGTAACGTCGAGACCAGATGTGTTGAGAACCGTTGCACAGAGAATTATAGTGAAAGGTTTCAGTGAAGCTCAAATGTTTGAATTTATTGGAAAGTATTTTAAGTTAGTGAGTGACGATAGTTCCGGTCATGACATGAAACGCATCATTGAAAAGGATTACAAATATCGAAAACTAGCTAAAAGACCTTTGTTTTGCGTCCTCTTGTGTATGTTATATGACTCAGATGTTGTGTCTAAACTTCCTGAAAGGCTCTCTGATTTAATGTTCAAAATCATGTTGTGTCTCATCAAATGGAATAACAAAAAAGTCAGTAACGTCAATGAGAACACTGAGGCCTTTCCTCCGAAGTACGAAGAACTGTTTTTGAACTTTGGAAAGTTGTCACTGAAAGCCTTGAAAACTGACAAAACTCGTTTCAGTGAGAAGGAAATCATGGAGATTGGAGATGTTGACACTAACCTGTTACTCCAACTTGGGTTTTTATCTAATGACAGTGAAAACGATGTGCTTGGGCCAAAGAAGTTTTGGAAACCAGTTCATAAAATATTTCTGGAGTACTTAGCTGGGTTGTATATAGCTAATCATATAAGTCGGGAGTGTAGAGACTGCAAAGAGTGCAGAGACTTTTCTTCAATATACCACCATGAAAACGTTCTTCAGTTTGTGGTGGGTACACTTGATAAGAGAGCTTACTTAGCATTAGATGGCAGAAAGTATCAAATGATTCGTAAGATGAAAGACACAGACTTGTTGATGTTACTACGGGAAGCTGGACCCACAAAAGACAACTGTCGTGCTGTTGCCAAATTGCTTGACCACAGCTATGCCACGGTGTATACGAGTGAAGTAGATTTTGAAGGTTGGGGTTCCATCCTTGCTCAGAAGTTTTCCAATCTGAAAACGCTTGAAATTGTGTGGAGAATCAAGAGTAGTAACCCAGACCAAGAAAGCTCTTTCGCCGAGGCCACTCCAGAACAGTACAGTGCATTCTTTAATTCACTGAAGTCCAACACAAGCATAAACAAAATTAAAATTAGGGCGACGCAGGATGGTGAGCCTTTCTCTGAAGAGAAGATCAGGCTCTTCTTTTCTAATCTTGAAATGGTTCTGCCAAAGGAAAATTTAAGGGAGCTGGAAATCAAGGAACTGAAGATGCATGTCTCTAGTCATCTCAGAAGAGCCGTTGAGGGAGCCACTTGTCAGCTGAATAAGGTATGCAACGAGGAAACCTATTCATTCCCCTGTATTTTTGCAGATTTCTTCACCGAATATCTCCTAATGCCAATAACTTGATTATATCATTGGTAATTATCTTGACATGCACTAATTTTAATGTATTACATGGATGAGCATAAACTGTTTCAGTTTCCAATATTAATTATTCAGGCCTTTTGTATACTTACACTAATGTTTTTACAGATTAAAATTTTTTTATAACAGTGATCATTTAGATTTATTTTATTAATACTTAGTATTTATATATATATATATATATTATATATATATATATATATATATATACATATATATATATATAATAGATCTTTAAATATCTACTATTATCTATACTAATTTATATAAATATATATATATATATATATCTATATATATATATATTATATAATATATATATATCTATTATAATTATAGTCATCAATACAATAAATCTAAATAATCACAGGCAGCACTATTAAAGATAGTAAAAAGAAAATACAGAATCCGGACCCTAATCACTCTCACAATTGAAGCAACCCTTCCTTAGTCCTTATCCCACTCTTCTACAAAAGTTCATTAAAATTCATTGATAATTTTTAAGACGTCTGTTGGACAATACTGCAGAAAGTCAAAGAAACAAATATGCAATCACAAGTTTTGATTATTTCATGGAGAGTTTTAAATTATTAAATTAATTATCTTTTTATAAGCATATGCAGCTTAGGCAATGTGTTCTTTCACAAGGACTTAATACTAAGTCTGAGGTCTCCAACTTTCAGTAACATTATAATTTACATGCTTTAATAATGTAATGTTTTAAAACTTATTATGGATTCGTGCATACAGCATTTTTGGGTATATTTGTTATTCCAACTAGAATCATTATTATTTTGGTGCTTAGTATGGTAGAGACAAATCTGGAAGAAGATAACCACACAAGTTTTCAGCCGAAGAGACTGCTCTAATCTCATTCTAAAGCTTTACTTTTGCACCTCCCGTATCCAACAGAAAGCTCTGTGTGACTTGGAACAACTGCGTCTAGACATGTTCATGGACGACGAAGATCTGTTTGTGCTTTGTGACAGACTCAGGAAATGTGCACCTAATCTGAAAGAGCTGCAGCTGACTGGTCTAGTCATTGGTTTTCGTGGTTTCAGCAAGCTGGTAGAACTTCTCAAAATGAGCAAAAGTCTTCAGAAGCTGCACAGTAAGACCTATTTGTTTATTTCATCATGTATAATCTAGTGTATGTACGTATGGATGTAGTATGTATGAAAGGTGTACCGTTGGGAAGAATGACGAGTTGAAATGAAAGGTGAGGTAGGAGGCACTTCAGCTGTAGCTTAAAAGTTCAGAATATGGATTCAAATTTATATAAAGGACTTTGATAAGAAGGAAATTAAATAACATATGGTAAAATGAAGGAAAAATGGGTTGGGGTTACAGATAGGTAAGTCGAAGGGGTTTATGAGTAGTAGTATATAGAAAGTAGAGGACTTGCATGTGTAGTCATACAAGAGATAAATAAAACATCAATAGTTAAGTGAACATTGCCTGGTAGCTCACCAAAACCATCAGCAAACACGTCAGCATTATCAGAGAATACTTCTGTAATAGAACAAATGTTATCACAATAATAGAAATTAACCCACATCTGTTCTGAAGCTTGTCTGCATAACGATGGCATAAAATCTTGCTCTAACGACTACAAATTCAGTCGAGTATTTTTTTTTTTTTTTGCAGTTCATAGTGCTTATTGTACGTTTGCCAACTGGATTTATAGTACTAGGGTTCCACATTGCATTTGGGTATCATAAGGGTCAAGGCAACAATTAGAAACATCGAACTGGTATGACGTTGACATTTAAACCGCTATCAACTTGAAACTGTATGGTGTTGTGTTGTCGCCAATCTGCATTAGATCGAATATACACTTAGGCCTAGTCTTAGATTTGCCTTAAATATTTACTTTCATAATGTACTCATATAACAAATCACTTTCATTCGCTGTCTCCTCAGTAACATCATAACTACGTCATGCAGCTTACCGGTCACTGAACGTTTACCTGAAATTTTTTTCTCTTGTATGCACTCAGACCTGAAGTGGTTCCTCTTCTTGCAGTAATTGCAGGTCTTGAAAAAGCAGGACACTTCCTAATGTCCCAGGTGTGATTATTACCACAATAATGGCATCTGTTCATTGACTTGACTTTGGCTGCAGGCTTATCACTGTCCAACACTTTAGAGGGATCAATAAGCGGTTGGTGGCCCGAAATCTAGGGTATTGTAAATCCTCAGGAGCTCGTCCCCTCCTAAAGCAAGCAATAGTGCTACGCATACTTCATTAGGCTTACTATTCAATCCTGCTGCTTACCGCCAGAGAGTGAAAGCTTGTCAGGTATGCTTAAGTTTGCCGTAGCCATGTCTTCGTCGGGAATTTGTGTCGAGTATAGCACAGGTTTGTTGTAAATCATAATAATACAATAAATTTGCATCCTGATCCTTGAGCTTGCGTCCGTCTTCCTTGCATCTGACACCATGGGATAAAACTGATAATACTTAATTGAAGCGATGTCATGAGATTCAAGAAAAAGATTCATTAAAGTGAGACGCTGATAAGTGTTAACCATAGAGAGTCAATTATGTTTAAAGTTACAAGCCTGAAGAAACGGGTGCGTGAGTCGCGCTTCTGTGATGAGTATTAAAAACTGATACAAAGATATGATATATAACACAGCATAATAAATGTTGATATTGTAACAGTGTGTTGATCAAAGATTTGCCAGGACATTTATGTGCAAAGTTTGAGGGTAAGAGTAAGATATGTTGTATGTGGTATAGCGACCCGAAAGTGTGTAGACATTGGAAATGGAATTCCATTTTTATAAGAACAGTTAGAAGTATGTCTGATGATAACAAAGCTTGTCAGAAAGTATGTGGATCTTAAATTTTCTCTGTTCATTGGTGATTATTTTAACCAGCTGTTAAATATTTACTTCTGTAAGAAAATCAAATCCTTGGATGCAGACGACGAAGAGTGAAAATGCAATTCAATGGTCTCTAATTGTCTGTAGCCAGTCACGATTGAGACTACCTTTTGGTAAAATTCCCATAATAATCTATGCATAATGTTTTGTATTCCTGCTAAAAACCGGCAAGCAAACTAAAAAAAAAATAATAATAATAAGCTACAAACATAACCTCCTTGGCAGAACTTATAATAAAGTAAGAATGACATGGTTGATCTATTAGTTGTTCTCAGAAAAAGTTTACTTACATTATTATTCCTCGGTATTTCAATAGACGGAGTTATTGGAGAAGCCAGGGAAAGGACAGTTGATGCAAATATAATTTAGTATGATAAGAAAGTGAATCTGAGATCAAGTAGGGTGTGGCAATGTATACATTATGATTGAAATTTAATGGGTGACAGTGAATACAAGTTGTAACTGTAACGGAAGATAGTAAAGTATGAATGATAGCAAGCGTAAGGATATGAGGGCAAGTTAAGTGCCGTGAGATTTAGTATATATAGTTATTTTAAATATTCCTGGATGACTGGAGCTCTTTAGATGAAAATTGTCAGTTCCTGGACAACAGAAATAATATGAGATATAATTTTGCTATTATTGCTTCCAAGAATTTTGACAGAATCAAAATCAAACAATTAACTCAAACAGCAGTATTCATCAGAAACATTTTCATTGTGGCTGTATCTTGTCCACAGTTTCAATGGATAAGGCGCGCCTGCAGTCCATGAATGATTGCACGCCGTCTAATATGTACACAGATCAAAAGCGTATGAATCGCCATGCCGTCAATGAGAGTAAAAGGGCTTTCCATGAACGGGTACGTACTTTCTGTAGTCATTATGTTTTCTTTAACTTCGGTATTACTGATCAGTTATTACAGAATTTTCTGGTGAATGTTTCTCAAATTAAAAGTTTTACATGCTACTTCCAAAGAATTGTGGACTCAATAGAAAAGTGGCGACATGTATTGTTTTGCAGACGGGATTTTCTGCTCCTTAAAGCCTAAGAAAATGGATTTTAGTTTCATAGCTGTGAAGCCTCTATCAAAGCTTCATTGTTTTAAGAAGTTAATAGAATTTTCATATCCAGTGAATTTAATGTTCAGTTATTCAGTTATTTTTTTGTATGAGGTAAGACACAGGCCTTTCCTAGACATATTTTGGGCAGATGTTCACAAATTGAAGTTACCCTAAATGATTTTTCTTTTTAAGTAATTAGTGCAGTACCAAGTAAGTTTTAAGGTTAACTGTCTGTAGTTGACTAAAAAAGCCGTTTTTCACTTACCTGTAGAAGGTCTCCCTGGAAGCAGAAACCTCAAGTCAAGATACATTACACTTTGGAAGAAAGGTCTACCAGAGAGTCCATCGCAATTCCTGTACTACACCCATAGGTAAGCATGGGTATCTGATTGTGGAGTTACAAAATGTTTTGTAGTCTGTTTAGACTAATTACAATCAATATTTGATAAGAAATTCTACCTGGGCATGATCTGTAATGGGATAGTAGAAGCTCAACTTTGGTTAGTTTTAATCTTCCTACATGTGCTTGTTAAGTGACGTACAATATAGTAGACAGTTTTGAACTATGCGTATATGTTATTGTTGATCGTTCCTACTTTTTCTTTTGTGTTAGTGCTGTTTTATAGCATTTTTGTGCTTCATAACTTTATAGGAAAGAATCTGAACGTGAATGGAGTTGAGTTTGAGATTTCCACATTTCCAAGCCAACAGCCATACCACGTTGAAAGCATCACTTCTCGTCCACATTCCAAGAATACCACTGATTCTAATTTGTGTATATTTCAGTGGTGGTACACAATACACTGTTGTTAAGAGCAAAGAATATAGTCCACATACAGATTACAGTACTTTGATTTTTGAGATGTTTCTTGTTTACTGACATCTGTTATTTCAATAATCCTGTTTACAATTTCCATTTTCGAAACAGTTACCCTGGAGAGGGTGCAGCGACTGGATTCTTCAGAATATTACACTGAACCGGAGATCGATAACATTGATTTAGAAAATGAAGTAAACACATCAAGAGAAAGGGTTAGTCAACAGTAGCAAGTTTCCTTTGTTTGTTTGTGTGTGTGAGAGCAAGAGAATGTTATAGAAAGAAAGGCATGAAATTTGTGCAGTCATTTTTCCATTAAATTTAGAGATTTTCAAAATGATGATGTACTATCATTTAGAAATTCAGTAGGTAAAGCAAAATCCAAAAGTACTTATAAGCATAAATTATAGTAATCTAATAAGATAAAGAATGTTCATATATTAATATGTACATGCATGCATACACACACATTAATATATATATACAGTCACACCTTGGTTTTCGTACGCCTCTCTTTTCGTATGTTTCGGTTTTTATAGACTTTTATCCTATGAAATTTTGTCTCAGTTATTGTATACGTTTCCTTGATTTTTGTACACTCAGAAACACTCCATCCAGGGCCCAGCGTGTGACCGGGCCCCGTATCGAGCACTCAAAAAAAGCATCCCAACTTTTTTCGTGACCCCTTTCGTGACCCATTCTGCTTATGTGCTCGTTGTTTTTGTGCTTTTTGTATTTTTTTTATTAGAGTGCAAAATAAGCCATCATGGGGCCAAAGAAAGTTCCAAGTCCTATCCCTTTTGTAAAAAAGGCAAGAAACACTAGAATATAAGAAAGAACTCATAGCAAAGTGTTTGATTAAGTTGAATGCCGATCTCAGTGAGAAAGTGCCTACAACAAGAGCTACTGTTAGTGAATTTAAAGCCAGCAGAGGCTGGTTTGAAAAATTGAGAAAATGAATGGGCATACATAATGTGCCTACTTCAGGGATGAAGACCATGTTTGCAAAATGGAATGATGTAGAAAATTTTGTGGAGAATTATCATCCCAATAAAGAAGTTGTAATCCGTTTCGCTAACATGTTTAATGACATTGCCTTGTTTACCTTTAGGCTAATGAAAATTTAAAAAACGCCAGAAACAAATATCTCTGGACAGTTTTGTCGTGCAACAGGAGTCCAGTAACTCTCAAGCTGGTCCTAGTGCCAGTAAAAATTGAAGAGGGGAAGTAACCCCAGATAGTGCCAGGGAGATTCCCCTTCCAAACAATAACTTCTTTCTCTCCCCTCCTCTCCGTCTTTCATACGCTAACAAGAGTCTTCCATAAATATAAGTGATGTTAAATGTTTATTCATCCATTTCATTAGTCATTTATATTTATTTCTCATTGTTTTCTGCATGTAAAACTCTGTTTATTCTATAATAAAATGTATTTTCTGTTAATATTTTTGGGTGTCTGGAATGCATTAATTGGATTTACATCATGTATTCCAAATGGGAATTATTATTTATTATTTCAGATTTTGTGAGATGTTCTGGAATGGATTACGCAAGGAAACTGAGGTTCTATTGTGTGTGTGTGTACTATTATATATATATATATATATATATATATATATATATAATATATATATGTGTGTGTGTGTGTGTGTGTGTGTGTGCGTGTGTGTGTGTGTATATATATATATATATATATATATATATATATATATATATATATATATATATATATATATATATATATATTATTCTGATATGCTCGTTCACTCCTAGAAAATGTAATTAACACTGAAAAATTTGGCCTTGAATGGAGGATGAGAGACCAGAACAAAAAGAAAAGAACTACTAAGGCATAGGGCCGATATTACTGAGGAAGGAGGAATTTACATAAAAGCTGGACTCTAGTTTTAAAGGCACTGTATTTACATTAATCTACAGAGGTCCAGGAGACTAATAAGGGCGGTCGATTGGTTGATCCACCTGAACACGTGGCTGAGGCAATCCAGACATGGCATTCAGAAATTTTGCGCAAACGGATTGAAAATGCAAGCTTGCTCCAAGGGTTTCCAATACCTACCACAATCAGGCACGGTGTTTGTCTGCAAAGAGAGGACACTGGCATAAGGCAGGGGGCACATGAGGGTGAACGTTACGCACTACTTTCTTTCAGTCAAAAGTTTACAGGCCACTCATGGGAAATGAAATGACTGGGAATTTACACAAAGAGAACTATTTCGTTGCTTGAATTTACTAGTGGGATGTTCACTAGTATCACAAGGGGAGTAATCACAGAATGGAACCCAGATGGGGGGGAATGAGAAACTAAACAAGTCGCCTTGGAAAAAAAAATGAAATACAGACAAAGGTAAACGATTCCCTGGCTGAACTGGAATTTCTCTCACAGAACCTGGATCCTGGGGGCTTGAATGTAGTCTTCTCCTTGATGTTTCTATGCACTATGGAATTTAAAAAAATATTTGGGACTTCCCAGAGGAGAGCAGGGGGGAAGCAGAAAGGGGAAGAGGCGGCGTCTGCAGGGCGCAGGTGAGGAGCTCTGACCCCTGTTAGGTCTGGTATGCTTCTGAGAACGAGCTGCTGGTCTCTGATCCTTTTAAATCCTCTTCTCTGTAGGGGGTAATTCCGACAGTCAATGGGAGAAGAGATAGCTTTTTCGAGAGAATGGATGCTTACAGCTCAAATGGGCATCTTGCATATAGACAAAGATGCATGAAATTGGTAAAAGACTTTACTTTCCTTGGTTCTGGCTTAAAATCTTGAACACCTCCCCGTTCTAGAGGACATTTCAACCCTAGACGGGTTGGAATGGACAAGACAAGCCAGAAACAAGGACCAATTGCAAATATAAATTGGTCCTTGTTACTGAACCTTCCGTTCTCCCTTGAGTGGACTTATAATATAAGCAATATTCAAACTCTGCCGATGATAATATTCATGAAGTCTTACTCGACAGGCAGAAGATTAAGCAAAATAAGGTGTGACGTGACTAAAGACCAACTTGTTATATTCCAATAAAGAGTACTCTTAAAATATAACGTCACACTGAGAATAACAATGGATAGCAATTATTGGATATATGTAAACTTAACCTACATGGTAAATTACATCATATATAATATATTATCTTAATTGTTCAAGGCAACACATACCATCAGTTTACCCTGATGGGGCAATATGACGCGTTCATGTGTGTTAATGGCCCTACAGTTTCGTTAAGTAACATTGTCTCGTAACAAGAAGATGCCTAACAGTATTAATTACATCCTAGCAAAGATTAGTGCATCTAACAAGGGGAAAATTAATGAGGTAATTCTTCGCAGAGATTTTATAAGATAACACAAAAAAATGTAAATTTCACCAAAGACAATGGCAACTTCACAAAATATAAACACTAGGGAATAACACTAAATCAGAAAGCAAATTAACCAATGTATAACGACCAGGCTTCGAAATTATCTCTAAAGCTATAGCAACGTCTGCTGGCTAAAATTTTCCCAAGTCAAATGGAATTCTAAGTGCCTAGAATAGGGCACGGTGCCAATTGTAGCACTTTTACGACAGTAGTTCATAAAGAAGTACTGATTTATATAAGGCCAGAATAGCTGGCAGGTTTGGCTCTGCCTAAGTAGGGCATACAATATACAATAAATGCCTAAAGGCAGTAAATAAGAGGAAAGGAAACCAAGGAAGAGAAGATACAGACACTACAAAAAGGAAAATGAAAGTTATCAAAGGGTCAGAAGGAAGTAGTTACAAAAGGGTAAGAAGGAAGCAGAAGTAGCAGAATCTGGCACTCTCCTCTGGATGGAGAGGGTCAGAATTCTCTATAAGTGGGTGGCACTGTGCCAGGCACTAGTGCAGACAGGCTATTGGTTCTCGTAAGGTTTCGGAAAACCTCGACGCCCTTTTCCCTTCTTCCTTCAACCTTGCTGAGGTCGGTTTGACGATGCCATGGGGGGCCTTAAATGATTCAAGCCCTTTGAAGATTCCGCAGGGGCATCGGCTCCGGCTGCTGTGACAACTGGGGCCTTGCCACTCGTCCCCGTGCCTAATGCTGCGTGGCTCGGTTCCCTGAGTTCTTTGGCCAAATAGGATTCAGCAGAATCATTACTCTGGGACCGCTTAGCTCCTGACGGAGGAGGATTGGATGAGGTAATGGTACTCGGAATGGGCTTATCCGTTGGGAGGACCGACTCTGGGGCGGTCTGCGAGGCCGCACCTTTGGTGGAGTGTCCACTATGGTCATGGGTTGTCCTGGGGGATTCCTATTGGAATTGGCTCTTCCTTGACTGCCGGCATGGGTAGTGGGGCAAGCCAGCAGAGGGAGAGCGACCGGGACTTAAAGCTCCAGGAGGAAGACTCGAGTCTTGCACTGAGGCCGTTCCTGGTTTAGTGGAATGACTCGAACGTGGCTCAACATCCATGAGAGATGGAGCCTGGCACTGCCTGGCACCTTCAAGTGGCACTGGCTGTGCAGAGGTAGTTCTTGGAGGCCCGTAGAACGGGTTTGGAGCTATGTGAGGGCGGGGGCCCTGGTACAGTATAAAGGTAGGAGGAGACTTAAAATCTTGTCCTAGCAGGATATCATAACCTCCTGGTATATAGGTTTCTACTGCCATGGTACATATCTTAGAATGGTGAGGTCGTGTGACTCTCAACCGGACAGTAGGTAGGAACATCTTGACGTGGTTGAGGCTCTCTGTCGTGATGAACTGGTGCCTGTCAACCTGAGCTCCATAAGGAATTTTATCCTCTCGGATGATGGATACTTGCGCACCAGTGTCGTCAAAAGCTCAGACCTGGTGGGCAGATAGCGACCTCTGGGAGGTGCAACAAATCTGGGGCCCTGAGCAGGAGGGCCTAGAGCTGACGGGTTCGTAACAGCCATAGCAATGGCCGAAATAGGAGCTTTCTTGGGGCATCCCGCCCAGGCAGCAGTGTGCCCATGCACTTTGCATGTGTCACAGAAACTCTTGCTAAAATCAGGCCTGGGCCTGTTGTTTCTGTTCCAATGGCCGTTGTTTTTGTTACTGGAATGATTAGGTAGTCCATTTGGAGGAGTGGCAGCAGCTTGCTGAGGAGGGTCCACCTTTGAGAGGCACTGCTCTGTGGTGTGACCTGGTTTATTGCAATGCCCACACACAGGTTTCCAAGGAAGGTTATTGGGGCTCTGGGTAGGCTGAGAGGTGGCAGCAGGAGTGAGGGGGAGAGCAGGATGTATTTTCTTCTTTAAAGAACTCTGCAATGGATGGTGGGTGTCATAGGCATCTGCCCATTTACAGCTTTCCAAAATAGTCTTAGGGGCCTTGTCCACCAAGTGGATGGCAAAATCAGGGGGAGTGTAGGACAGGAAGTTCTCTAACTGAAAGAGTTCTAAGACCTCCTCAACAGACGTTGCGTTGGAGGCCTTCATCCACCTACGGAGTGCCAATGTCTTCTTGGCTGCCCACTCTGTCCATGTCTGGTTAGCCTTCTTGGGCAAAGTCCTCCATTTCTGCCTCCACCAGTCTGGGGTCAATTCGTAAGCCCTGAGGGTTGCCTCTCGGACGAGGGCGAGGTCTTGTCGCTCATTCAGGGGAAGGGCCTCGAATGCCGTCTGCCCTTTGCCAGCGAGGTGCTTGCCAAGGAGGAATGCCATTTCTGGGGGGGGATGGATTGATGTTCCCGAACACCTGCTCGACATGAACGAGCCAGGTGTTGGGTTCGTTATCGTCCCAAGTCCTAATGAGGCCGCCCATGCTGTGGAGGTGAGAGGGCGCTGGGGGCGTGGGACTCGGGAGTGCCAGAGTGGCACTCTGGACTGCCATAGCCAGTTCATGTGCTCTTTCTTCCTCCCTTTCGGCTGCTTGGAATTCTCTTTCAGCTGCTTCTCTTCTCTCTTGTGCTTCCCTTTCAGCTGCTTCTCTTCTTTCTTGTGCTTCCATTTCAGCTGCTTCTCTTTTCTCTTGTGCTTCTCTCTCCTTCTCTCATTTGGCTGCTCTCTCTTGGGCTGCTTCTTTCAGCTTATCATTCACCCAATTGATCAGCTTTGCGCCCTCCAGCCCCAGGGCTCTTCCGGCTTCTGTGAAAGGCCTTAGCCTCCTCCAGTGCTGCGTTACTAGCCATCTCCTCAGCAGTAAAACGCTAGTAGACTAGCCTGAGAATAATAGGATAGAAGGCAGTTGCAAAACTGCAAATGTCGCCAGAGGTATGCAGAAATACTCGACGCAGACGTGGCAAGATAACCGCAAATCCCTGCAAATACAGTTGCTACTGGTGCGTAGCGTGGCGGAAACCTCACGCTGTAGAATCTCTGTAATTTACAGTTCGGCGGAGAGCTCGATGCCGGCAACGCCAATGTGGGTTTGTAAGGTAAAAGGGGGAAAAAAAATCTAGTCACGAAATTCACGGAAACTCAATGTGAGGACGTGACAAATAAATGTTGCAAATGCGGAGCCTCAACACAAATACGGCTTTGTAAATAAAAGGAAAAAATCTGGTCACGAAATTACTGAACTTCAACGTGAAAAAACGTGGCAAATAAATGTCGTAAAGGTGGAAACTTCAACGCTAGTACGGGTTTGTAAAATAAAAAAAGGGTAAAAAAATCTGGTCACGAATTCACGGAACTTCAACATAAAAAAATGTGACAAATAAATGTCGTAAAGGCGGAAACTCAACGCCAGTACAGGTTAATATAAAATGTATATGGGGTTTCCCTTTTTTTTGTTTTTTATATATATCGTCTTGAGGACGGAGACGAGAAGTGGATAAAAGTTATATTTCCTTTTCTACCAATGTAAATCCCTGGTCTATCTTACCCTTGAACCTAGCTTTGCTCAGAATTCGTAATGCTAGCTGGTATACATTAAAGGGAAGAGGAAAACAAGGATAAAGATCTCTCACCCTGCATAAATATACCGCCTCCTCACAAATCCCCTTTTTTACCCTAACTCTAGCGAACCTAAGACCCTCGAGTCCGCAAATTTAAAACCCCGGAGAAATTAAGCCCGCACACGGGTCGTCTAGACAGAATAAATGAATCATAAATGTTTTCAAGGTCGTGGTGGAAGCTACTCTAAGGGTAACATATGCCCTTGTTTAAAACGCAAAAGTATTTGCCCTTAATATACTCTGCACAGAAAATAAAGAAAAAAGAAAAACGTTTACCTTTGATTTTGCTTATCCTAACGTTAAGAATTTTTACGCTAACATTTTGTATTTTCTTTTCTTACTTAGTGACTCGTCTATTCATTTGTTAATGAACAGGGCAATGGATAGGTTTGAGCCACGTGGCCGGAGGATTTAAAATCCTATTCTGTTTAGACCTGCAAGCGGCCGCTAGCGAAGAGAGAGAGAGAGAGAGAGAGAGAGAGAGAGAGAGAGAGAGAGAGCACATTGATTCACATAAAAACACGAAATATCTTTACAACGTGGGATTCGCGATTAACTTGCAATTTACGAAATATGGCTCTTATTTTCATTTTGAATCTTACTCCTTAACCTCTATACTTTATGCAATGGCACATAACATTAAAATTTATCTCTCGGGCTGTAGTCTATCAGCCTACACGTGGTCTATTTCTTATTGCTATAAAGGCAGTCCGATTTTATATATCCCTAACTAGAATACTTAGTTTTACACAAATAACTAGAAAGTAAAAATAAAATTTACCTTATTCCTGTTGTGGAGAATTTTGAAACCTTGCTTTCGCTTGCTCATAAAATATTAACGGAATTCAGATTCGTTTCTTTTGTGATATCAGCTTAACAATTGCTACACAAGACTAGTTACGGAACTGATCATCTCACGATATCTAAGACTTGGTCGCCATTACAGACAGTCCCCGGGTTACGAAGGGGGTTCCGACGGGGGTTCCGTTCTTGAGACGCGTTGTAACTCGAAAATCGTTGTAAGCCAGAATATAATAAAAAATCCTGAGAAAAGCTTACTTTTAATGCTTTGGGTGCATTAAAAACTATGTAGACTGCATTCTTATTGCATTTTGCATAAAAAAATTCAAATATTGATTATTTTGCATTTTTCGTGTCATATTTCTTGTGCCAGATCAGCTTTGTAGGTGTCGTAACCCTGGAACATGCGTCGTAACCCTGGAAATAATTTCTGATGAATATAATTGAAAAGTGCCTTAACCTCAGAATGTCGTAAGCCGAACCCGTCTTAACCCGGGGACTGCCTGTATTCTGATTTGCTCGTTCACTCCTAGAAAATGTAGTTAACACTGAAAAATTTGGCCTTGAATGGAGGACGAGAGATCAGAACAAAAAGAAAAAACTACTAAGGCATAGGGCCAATATTACTGAGGAAGGAGGAATTTACATAAAAGCTGGACTTTAGTTTTAAATGTACTGTATTTACATTAATCTACAGAGGTCCAGGAGACTAATAAGGGCGGTCAATTGGTTGATCCACCTGAACATGTGGTTGGGGCAATCCAGACACGGCATTCAGAAATTTTGCGCAAACAGATTGAAAATGCAAGCTTGCTCCAAGGGTTTCCAATTCCTACCACAATCAGGCACGGTGTTTGTCTGCAAAGAGAGGACACTGGCATAAGGCAGGGGGCACACGAGGGCGAACGTTACACACTACCTTCTTTCAATCAAAAGTCTACAGGCCACTCATGGGAAATGAAATGACTGGGAATTTACACAAAGAGAACTATTTCGTTACTTGAATTTACTAGGGGGATGTTCACTAGTATCACAAGGGGAGTAATCACAGAATGGAACCCAGATGGGGGGAATGAGAAACTAAACAAGTCGCCTTGGAAAAAGAAAATGAAATACAGACAAAGGTAAAATGATTCCCTGGCTGAACTGGAATTACTCTCACAGTACCTGGATCCTGGGGGCTTGAATGTAGACTTCTCTTTGATGTTTCTATGCACTATGGACTTTAAAAGAATACTTGAGACTTCCCAGAGGAGAGCAGGGAAGGGGAAGCAGAAAGGGGAAAAGGCGGCGTCTGAGAACAAGCCGCTGGTCTCTGATCCTTTTAAATCCTCGTCACTGCAGGGGATAATTCTGACAGCCAATGGGAGAAGAGATAGCTTTTTCGAGAGAATGGATGCTTACAGCTCAAATGGGCAACTTGCATATAGACAAAGATGCATGAAATTGGTAAAAGACTTTACTTTCCTTGGTGCTGGCTTAAAATCTTGAACATATCTATATATATATATATATTATATATATATGTGTGTGTGTGTGTGTGTGTGTGTGTGTGTGTGTGTGTGTGTGTACATACATACATCCTTACATATATGTACATGTATACATCTTATGTACATTATCATGTGTTGTTCATTCTCTATGACAGAGAGTCTCATTGTCAGCATTCCAGCAACTGTTGTCACCTAGAGATGACTGTAACTCCGTGAGTTCTGCTTTTGGGACTGTCAGCCCTGCAGCAGGTAGTCGAAGTCCGTCTCTTTCCAGTGGTAAGTGGTTTTTTGTCCAAAGTTGCATTCAAATTGCTTAGGTTAAATCATTTCTTTATGTTGTCATGAGTTACAATTATCTTCTCCATCACTTCTTTGTTGTTTAAGCTTGAGTTACCTATATAGTACTGTAAGATTTTTGACAGTTGTACTGTAGGTATTTTCTTCAAATCATTGCCTTCCAGAAAAGTAATATTTTACAGTAATTAGTATTTATCAGTGCTGTAGATGATATTCTCTATGTTCATTCTGTCAATCACTTTGCCAAAATTCTTAGAATCTTAGCTAGATTAGAAAATCAGCTATTTTCTCCTAGTTTCTAATGAATAATAGTTTAATATCAGAAATGTGTAAGAACCTCAGATGAAAAGTGGTTAAGATCCATCAGAAAACATCATCAAAATATGCAGTAGTATATATTCTGGCTTCCTGTGAAATTATTTTACAAGTAAATAGATTTGTGGCTTTGGTGGGGGGAGCAAATGTAAAAGCTTTTATTAAAGCACGAGCCAGTTACTTTCTTCTGGGAAGATTGGTAGATAAGGCTGTTTATATTTTTTTTTAGAAACACTGTCTTACACATATCTTCATAAGGATGTTCCTTATGGGCGCAGGTTTATAAATCAGAACTTTTTGCAAGCAGCATGTATATAAGAATTCCTGCATGTCTTAGCTTAATAGACCCTAAGTATTATTTCTGTAGGATTTAGGAAGCACAGTATGTGAAAGCATTATAGTATCATTATTTTGCTTCTTCAGAAAACCGAGGATGTTCACCATCTCCAAGGCATGATGAAGCAAGCACAAACAGTGAAAGGGTAAGTATTCAGGTTATGATGGTGCTCAAAATATTTCCTTATTTTGCTTTGAGTTGAATCGAAAGGGAGAGTAAGTTTGGGTATGGGTATAAAGGAATTTAGTCAAATGGGGATTATTTAGTCAATGGATATTTTATGGGCTAGAGTTTTTATATTAAATACCAAGGAATTCATGACAATCATTTGTAATTTTAACTCCAAATGTCATCTTTGCTGTTCTTATTTAATGTGTGTCTCCTTTTATCAGATATATTTCACTGGTGTGAAGGACCCAACCAAAGAATTGAGCTACTTATTTCAAGATCCCTTAAACACCGGTACAAGGCCAACTTATATGGCCAACCGTTATTCTTTTGTCCCAGGTGGTAAGTTAAGATATGAATTGTTGAATTATTTAAGTTCCATTTCGATAATCTTCCATTATTATTTTATTCTTAACAAGTAGTTTTTTCAGTTAGAATTTTAAAAACTAAAATGGTACCCATGGTAGGCAAGTAGCTGTATTGGCTGGTCTATAACATTTTAAAAAGTATAGAAGTTATGCACTTAGAGAAATTATATAATTTAGGAAAAGACCTAAGCTCCCTTTTGAAATTATGTGCTTTGGACAGAAATTTAGTTGCTGTATTAAACCTGTACTATATTACATGTGTTGATAGTATGATGTGGTCATATATAAGGCCTTGTAAGAATATAGTGTATATTTTGCTTCATAATTTACATTTATAAGACTTTGTAACATTTGTGATAAAGTAAAGCTCATGGTCAGTGTTCTTCATGATTATATAAGTCCTAGAAAATTTTCTATTGAATAAAAAGAATAGTTCATATATCCCTTGTCTTTATTACACAAATATTTCATGCTCATAGAAATAATTATCCAAAACCCAGTACTAATCAAAAACTGATCTATGTGAAGAGCTCACCCATTACTTTTTTCGGAATGTATAGCTACAGTTTATTACCAATTTCTTGAGTTTTTTTCTCATTCACGAACAGATGGAAAAGACAACCTTCCACTGCC
Source organism: Macrobrachium nipponense (assembly GCF_015104395.2). Taxonomy (NCBI): domain Eukaryota; kingdom Metazoa; phylum Arthropoda; class Malacostraca; order Decapoda; family Palaemonidae; genus Macrobrachium; species Macrobrachium nipponense. The sequence goes on from NC_061096.1 coordinate 22,417,938, forward strand.
GCTTTGCAATGATCGGGAACATAAATCTGTTTTCCACGACTTGTTCTCTGCTTTGCCCGAAAGTAGTGTGAAATCTCTCACACTTGACTATCCTTGTCTCTATTTAAGCACCTTGGACCTAGTTTGTTTAGGAGATGCAATTCGTAGAACAAAATGTCTTGAGACTTTAAAACTTCAAAATTTGAAAAATGTAAGTTAGATTTTATGTGTTATATATATTTAAAGTATAATGGCAACACTTATCTTTCTGACATACATTAATCAAGTGTATTTGTTGCTACATTTGTATTTAAAGATATGTGTATATGATTGAATACATGTCCTTGTATATAGAGAATCTAAATTTATTTTTCTGTACATTATTTAGTTTTTAGGGAAAGAGAAATTACAATATATACAATATTTCTAATTCCAGGCCAAAAAGTACATTCCTGTGGTCTTAGGATTAGGACAGTGCCAATCCCTTACTAGTGTTACACTGGAATCGAAGAGTGTAATAATAACAGATGCTTCATTCTCCTTAGCCTGTTTAGCATTGAGGAATAATACTACATTGAAAAAACTTTCACTGGCTCAGTGGGAGTTTAGTATAGAGGTAATGTACTGTATTAATTCCATAGGAGCCACAATATAAATGGTTCACTTTTTTAGTGCAACATATAGTATTGTGAATACATATATGTTTTATGTAAAAAAGATGCAAGTAATATCCAAAGATGGCAATCAGCTTAGCTTTGAAATTTAAGATTAAATGCCATGAATCCATACAATAACAAAATTCTTATTTTATTTGACTCATTGGCTAAATGAGAACATATTACCCACTTAAAAAAAGTGCAGAACTGATTAAAGTTACATGAAAGCCTCCCCCCCTTCACCATTTTAGCACCATTCATTTCCATCTTGGTGGTAGAAATGAGCACTGACTATCACAATAAACTTTGCTTGTTCATACACGAACAAACCTTCAGTCTTAACAATACGATAATTTCTAGCGCCTAGCTGGATCCGGTTAGAAAGCAGATGAAAGCAAGGAATCTTGTGATATCTGGCAACGCATGCATAGATCGGTTGAAGAGTGGTCAAGAACCACGCACCTACTCCACTGCATTAGTCTTTTCTTTAACCGCCTGGGCGAGAGTTGTGTTTAACCTCTCTTGGCCTTTACCCGGTTCATTGCCCATTTCGCTTGTGTTTAGTGTGTGTGTGTGTGTGTGTGTGTGTGTGTTTGGCTGATATTATGGCTTCTTCTGCTCCTTCGCGGCTTCGTCAACGTGTGTGCCCCAGAATTCCAGGTTTTCCGGGCTCTCGTTTTTTGGCTTTAGCAGCGACTTCGCCCCACATCACGTGTAGTAGGTGCCGTTCTAATTTTTGTTCTATAATGAATCCTTGCACGGAATGCCGGACATGACCTAAAGAGCAGTGGAAGTCATTTTATAGCAAGAGAGAACATTGGAGGGTTTCGACTCTTCCTTCATGGGAAGGTTTTTCGCCTCTTCCCGATGCTTCGTCTCCTGCAGTATTCAACCCCCATAGTAGCGTTGTTCCTGTGTCTCCTTCCTTTTCTTCCATTGATTCGTCGCTGGAAGTATTAGGAGGCCACCAGGCTGATGTTTGTAATGTCACATCTTCTTCGGGAGTTAATTTGATTCCCGGGAAGGAGGAGGCTTTTTCATCATTCTCATTTATTCCAGTCGGAGGCGTCCAAGATGGCGACGATTTGGAAGACACTCGGGCTAGGGTGTCCCCTGTCCTTGGAGGGTTGCTAGCGCACTTTATGGAAGCTCACACCCCCCCCCCCTCCTCAGGCTGGCCAGGCCATCCCCCTTCCTCCCAGCCTCGTCTTCGTGGGTAGCCGAGGTCAGCCATCTTGTATTGCTCCGCCAATGACTGCTGCCTCTTCTTCGAGTCGGAGGGAAGCCGTGGCATCAGCAGCGTTGATGACGTCACGGGATCCGTCTTTGTGTATTCCTTCGCCAGTGGCGTCTGATTTCCCTTAGCACCGAGGGGAAGTCGTGACGTCACCACCACTTGTGATGTCACTCTCATCGATGATGTCACTCCCAGTCGTCTCCTCTGCTCTGCCTCTCTCAGCCGTGACGTCATCCCTGCCGCCCAGTTCGCTACATCTCCCTTCCATGTCATTGGAGCCTTCTCTGGCAGATCAGTCTGAGGTTATATGCCAGACAGTGCTTAAGAGAAACCAGTGCTGTCTTCCTCTCCCTCTTCCCCCTCTACACCACGTCGGCGTATCAAGCGTTGGAAGGCTAAGGACTTTGCCCTTTCTTTGCCTACAAGGGAGGAACAACACGGACGTGTTCTCGAGAGTGTTGGTGTTTCGGGGAGTGTTAGTGTACCTTCTCATGTGAAATCTGCAGTGGCTGCTTCGTCCTCTCCTTCGAATTACTGGCGTGTTACAACCTCCCCCTTCCGTGCACATCGCAAGCATGTTGCAACCTCCCCCGAACATGCACATCGCGAGCATGTTGCAACCTTCCCTGTCCATGCACATGATGCAAGTGCTCCTTCTTCTCTAAGGCCTATTTGTTACTGTAAGGATCTCAAGGCACCTGTCAAGAGGTCGAAGGTAGTGAGAGCGGAGTTGGTGCAGCAGGAGTGTTTGCCTGCCTCTCTCACTGGTGCTTCCAAGGGTTCGACTCTGGGGGATTCTCCTTTGATCTCGAGTGTTCAGGATTCCCCTCCAACTCACGTTCGTACATCTGCCACGCCTGTGACCATTCATGGACATGTTAATGAGTCATCTGTTGGAGGAGTACATAGTAATGTTCCTAGTCTTATAGTGGGTTCGTCTCGGGAGTCGACGCATGGACCCAGCCCAGACAGGTTAGTTGGGGTTTCGGGCTATTTAGCTGCTGATCCTTTCATTAATTTTACTGGGGAAGGTGCTTTAGAGGAACCTACGGATCCTTCTCGTCGTCGGTCTTCGTTACCGGAGCAGGAGGAGGGAGACACGCAAGAGTTTTTGTCTTCCTTTTTGGAAGTTATTGATCTCATTCGTGGGTTCAACAATTTGGAAAGTAGGACTCAGGCTCGGTCGTCTTACACTCCTTCTTGCTTGGAAGCCTTGGTGGGAGCTACACAGGATCCCAAATCATCTCTTCAGCTTCCTTCGTCGGGGCACATTCAGTTGGTCTTGCATAAGGTTAACGCCTCTGTTTCAGACTAGGATGGTTCGCTTCACTTTAGGGGCTTTACCAAGCTACTACCCCCCGCCTCTCACGAGACATAAGAAGTACTATGCTACGAGCTCTGCTTTTTTAATGTCGCACCATCTTAACTCAGATGTCATTCGCCTAAAGCTGGGATTGACTTTGGAACAGGTGAGGTCAATGGCTCTGTCCTTGTCTCCGTAAGATGCCTCAGCATTGGAATCTATGGCAGCCTCCATGTTGCAGACGGTTTCTTGGTTGGACTTCTGGTCTGTGGTCATTGCCAAGATAGCTTCTGACAGGTCCCCAGAAGGGTTGGTGAGTGCATCCTCATTTGCTAGTCTGTTGCAGTCTGGGGCAAGGCGTTTTCATATATCGCTCACCTCAGTGCTAATTTATGGGCTAACCTTCTTCTGATTAGAAGAGACGCGGCTTTGTCTAGGATGGAGAGATCACTTGACACGGAATCCTTGCTGGCACTGAGGAATGGAGATCTGTTGGAGTCCCAATATTTGTTTCCTCGGACAGAGCTCGAGAATGCGATAGACTGGCGCCGGGCTGACACTAAAGACAGACTGGTGCACCAGGCCGTCTAAGTCGGAGTCTCGTCCTCGGAGACATCCGGCTCCTCCTCCTCCTCCCCATGTCCAGCAGCAGTCAAGGAGATCGTCGCCTGGTAGGCCGTCAAGGAAATTGAGTTCGGCAGGGCCTTCCCTTTCGACTCAGCCTAGGTTAGAGGATCAACGCCCCTTTCGCTCTTGTTTCTTTAAGCCAAGAAGGGGTCCAAGGGGCAGAGGTAAAGGGGGCCGTCGGTAGGTTAGGCACCTCTCCCTCTCCTGCGCCATGGGTGGGGGTTGCCTGGCGGGCCATTGGGCCAAATGGCAGTTATGGGGCGGAGAAGTGGGTGGTAGATGTCCTTCGGGTGGGGTACCTACTGCCATTCAACTTCTCTCCTCCTCTCTCAAACAAGATTCTCTGAAGTTCTTGGCTCTTCGGGAGGAAGTGCAGAAAATGCTTGACAAGGATGTGATAGAGGAAGTGGTGCGTCTATTCCCGGGGTTTTACAGTCACATCTTGGTGCCCAAGGTGTCGGGAGGATGGAGGCCTGTGATCGACTTATCCACCTTGAATCACTTCATAAGGAAGACACAGTTCAAGATGGAGACCCCACGTTCGGTGGTGGCAGCCGTGAGGGAAGGTGACTTCATGCTGTCGATAGACTTAAGGGACATATACTTCCAAATCCCTGTTCACCCAACGTCCAGGAAGTTCCTTCGCTTCTCTCTTGGGGACAAGGTCTTCGAGTTTAAAGTCTTGTGCTTTGGGCTGACAACAGCCCCTCAAGTGTTCACAAGGGCCTTCTCTCTCATGTCAAGTTAGGCCCATGCTCAGGGGATCCGTTTGCTGAGGTACCTCGACGATTAGTTAGTCTTGGCAGTTTCCAGGGAAAAGCTACTGCTGGACAGATAGTCTACTTCGGTTCTGTCTGGAACTAGGCATATTAGTCAACCAGGAAAAGTCGAACCTTTTATCCAGTCAAAAGATTCTCTACATGGGCATGGTCATTGATACGACAGTGGCAACAGTTTTCCCGTTGGATCAGAGATTGGAGAAGTTGTGGGTGGTGGCGCGCAACTTCCTGTCGGAATCACATCAGTCAGCTCATCAGTGGTAGGTTCTTCTAGGAGTGTTGTCTTCCCTAGAGAAGCTGGTCCCTCATGGGCATCTTTATCTTCGGTCTCTGCAATGGAGGCTGGGAAAATTCTGGTCTCTGGCAGGGGACTCACCCCTGTTAATAGTTCCTCTGTCTCTGGAAGTGAGAGAAGACCTTCATTGGTGGTTGGACGACCAGAATCTTTTGAAGGGTGTCCCTCTGCATTCTCTTCCACCGGACTTCCTTCTGTTCTCAGACGCCTCCCTCGCAGGTTGGGGAGCTCATTTAGGCAGCCTCATCACTGCAGGCGTTTGGAGTTTGGAGGACAAGCAGCAACATATCAACGTCTTGGAGCTGAAGGCAGCCTTCCTGGGTCTGAAGGAGTTTCGGGAGAAGGTAGAAGGTCATTCTGCTGTTTTCATGTTGGACAACACCACGGTGATAGCCTATGTGAACAAGCATGGAGGCCTGGTTTCTCGTCAACTTCACGCTTTGACTGTTGAGGTTCACCAGTGGGCGGTCAGCAATTTGGTAGAGCTCTCAGCCAGGTACTATATCCCAGGCAAATGGAATGTGGTCGCAGACAAACTCAGTTGTCAGGATCAGATCCTAGGCACAGAGTGGTCCCTTCATCAAGTGGTAGCAGACAAGCTTTTCCAGGTTTGGGGGAGACCCATGCTGGATCTTTTTGCAACTCACTTCAACAGGAAGCTGGAGATATTCTGTTCATTGGTTCCAGATCCTTTAGCATTGGCAGAGGACACATTCCAACATCCCTAGGACAACCTGGAGGTGTATGCCTTCCCTCCGTTTTGTTTGATCCGTCAGGTTCTGAACAGGCTAATGAGTTCACAGGGTCTCAGGATGACTTTGGTAGCTCCTCTGTGGCCTCAGGCGGAATGGTTCCCAGATCTGCTGTCGTTGTTGTCAGAGGTTTCGGAGATTTCCCCTTGGCGACATCTCCTGAGTCAGCCCCATGTGGAAAGGTTCCACCAGTCAGTAGAATCCCTGCCTCTTCACGGTTGGAGGCTATCAAGTATCTCCTCCGAGCGAGAGGCTTTTCTCAGAGAACAGCAGGGCATATGTCTAGCAGTCTCAGAAAGTCGACCCCCGCGGTTTACCAAAGCAAATGGGCGATCTACTTTGATTGGCGTCGTAAACGGGGTTTTTCTCCACTCGCAACCTCTACAGGCAGTCCCCGGGTTATGACAGGTTTGGGTTACGACGTTCCGAGTTTAAGGCGCTTCTCAATTATATTCATCATCATTATTTCCAAGGTTAAGACGCATGTTCCAGGGTTATGACGCCTACAACGCTCATCTGGCAGATGAAATATGACACCAAAAATGCAAAATAATCATTATTTGAAGGTTTTTTTTTATGGAAAATGCAATAAGAATGCAGTTTACATAGTTTTCAATGTACCCAAAGCATTAAAAGTAAGGTTTTCTTAGGATTTTTTATGATGTTCCGGCTTACGACAATTTTCGGCTTATGACGCATCTCAAGAACGGAACCCCCGTCGTAACCCGGGGACTGCCTGTATTCAGCGAATAGCAGACTTATTAACCTTCCTCAGGGACGAGAAACGTTTATCCGTTTCTGCCGTTAGAGACTACAGGGCGGCCCTGAGTTTGGTGTTACACCTCAAAGGTATCGACATCTCTTCCTAGAGAGCTCAAGCCTCTGACATGGGATGTTTCCTTGGTTCTCAAGAGCTTCACTAAGAGTCCATATGAGCCTTGCGTCGCTCATCTGACAGGAACTTGATGCTCAAGACAGTTTTCCTTCTGACCTTGGCATCTTCGAAGAGGGTAGGAGAGCTCCAAGGTCTGAGCTATGATGTGAAGCACACCAGGGGTTGGGGGTCGGTGTCCTTCGAATTTGTGCTGGATTCGTGGCCAAGACCCAAAATCCCTCTGTGCATGATGACAGGTTCGCTTCGTTTTCCAATCCATCGCTGAATGACTTTGTGGGTGGTGATGTTCAAGAGCTTTTGTTGTGCCCTGTCCGGGTACTGTGTTGCTATCTTAAAAAGGACTCGGCATCTTAGACCAGGCTGCCACAGACTTTATGTTAGCACAGGCCGTACAAAGAAAGAGGTGTCTAAGAATACTATCTCTTTTTGGATACAGGAAGCCATCAGACAGGCATACTTGACTCTTGATGATTCCACCACCACGTCTGTGCAGGCTAGAGCGCATGACGTTAGGGGTATTGGTCCCTCTCTGGCTTTCAAAAAGAACTTGGCTGTACATAGAGTGCTGAGCGCTAGTACTTGGTTATGCCAGTCCACGTTCACCTCTTTCTATCTTAAGGATGTTGCCCACAGATCTGCGGACACATTTTCTCTGGGTCCTGTGGTGGCTGCCCAACAGGTTGTGTAACTCATAGTTACTCATAGTTGCCCTTAACCTTTGTATCTTACCTAGGATGATTGTGTGGATGAGAGAATGAGTGAGTTGGCTGGTCTCCTTCTTTCTCTTGTACCTTTCCTTCTTCCCTCGGGCGGGTTAAGGAATAGACACGTCATTCGCTGACTGGTCTGATACAGGTGAGTCAGGTAGTCATACTGATAGTGTGGTCGCTTAATATACAAATATCATACCCTCTATTTGGTACCATATGCTCCACTCTTTGGCAAGGAGTGGTTGGGAGTAGTACAAACCCTGGTGAATTGGTTTGCTTTTGGACAGTCAAAGTTTCTCTTTTTTGTTCCCTATACAATGGTTCTCCCATATATCATTGTACGTCACTCAGGGTTTGAGTGGTTAGATGTCAATTTATCTAGCTTCTCAATGGGCTTCAGTCCCTCTCCAGAAATCATTTCTTCTGGAAGCTGGACTGGTGGGTAGGGCCCCAGCTGGTCTTGGATGTCTTGTACCTCCCTCCAAGTATGAGTCTATCCTATTGTTAAGACCGAAGGTTTGTTCGCTCATGAACAAATGACAAATTTTCTAAGACAATTTGTATTTTTCATAGCTGCAAACCTGACGTCTTAACATTATACTGCCCGCCTCTAGCCGCCCCTCTGTTGTTAAGACATCCTGAGTTGGGAAAGACTGACGCAGTGGCGTAGGTGCATGGTCTTGACCACTCTTCACCCGATCTATGCATGCGTTGCCAGATATCACAAGATTCCTTGCTTTCATCTGCTTTTTAACCGGATCCAGCTAGGCACTAGAAATTATCCTATTGTTAAGACCTCAGGTGTGTAGCTATGACAAATACAAATTGTCTTAGAAAATTTTTCATATTATTAACCTTCATACAGCACTTGATAGATTTAGTCACTATTTTAAGGCTGTTAACTGTTGATTCTTTTTGTGCAGTTTTTCTCTAAAGGAAAAAAGAGGTTCCATGAGAACTGTATTACTTGTTTCCTTTATTTAAAGTATTGAATGGTATTGTGCATGAAGTTCTCTTTCTCCTGCTTTCTGCTTTCATGACCAGAAGATAGCCTACCTGGCAAATCAGGAGAATACAGAATAAACAGTCAGACATGCATACAGACAGAATCTGTGAGAAGGCCTAAACCATAGCTTATAGATTTAGTAAAGAGAACATGGATAAGAGAAAGTAGAGAGATACCAACCAGGAAAGAACCAGTCAGTAGTAGCAAAGCATTTGGTTGCACTTCTTCCAAGAAATTCAAAGAGCAACACGTTATAGACATCAGAATAATCTACAACCTACATATGAGCATAACCAAAAGGTTGGATGAAGGACCAAACCAAACGATGTTCTCACTCCTCAAGACAGTCAGGACCCTGGATGATAAGTAAATTTGTATAGCCCTCACTATTAAGACACAAGCTGGTCATGGACAAGAGTAGGAGGGTGAACATTGATTAAGAAAGACCTAGGTAGGCCAGTGATCAGAGTGTCATGAAAATTGATGTAACCAAGAACGGTCTTGGCAGAGTAAAAATTATCACAATGAGTAGAACCTTGGACCAGATGGCAGTGCCATGTAACATTTGGATGGCCCTAAAAAAATCTTCTAAATGTGTTCAGTGCCAACAGATTTTCACTTTCCCATATTCAGAAATTCACAACGAATAAACCTCCTTGAGAGTTCTCAGATCTGGTGAGAGGTCAGTCAAGATGTTTTCAGTCTAGATGAGATTCACATAGTTGCCATTACCTTATGTATATGTATTGTCTTGTTCTGAAATATTTTTAACTCTAGGATTAGCAGTTACTTTTTACATTAGCCAGGCTAGGTGGATATGAAAAAATGAATAGCTTGTCTGTGAGGTAACCTATATCTTTTGTACTCATAGAGAACAAAAATTTAATGAGTGTACCATCACCATTCATATTCTTGTGGTTTTAAGAAGGGAAAGGTAATGCACAATTGCATCATAACCACCACAAAAGAGTAAGCTGGGCTGTTTTAGGCTGCGGAGGGCCTTTTATAGTTTATCCTTAGCTGGTATGGAATCGCAGTTGCTGCTGGTAAAGTGCCAAGATATTTCTTGACTATGGGAGAAATACTGATGCTACATTGTCTTGAGGAATAGAAGACCCAGTTGCCTTGAAGTATGCACCTTTGACATTTTTCAATCATGGCAAAAGATAAAAGGCTACTTTTAAGGTTAAATACACCTAGAAGTGTGAAGATAACTGATTTATTCCTAGGTTCTGGCCTGCTTTTGATACATTATGGAGACAATATTGGGGTTACAGGTAGCTGGTTGGGATCGAGACCAAGACCTAGCGTCAGATGATGTGAGTGACGTATGCAAGTGAGTGGAAGGGCACTCCGTGACTGGCTGCAAACCTGGTAGTTGGGTTTGGCAATGAAACCCAGAACTTACCATTGTTTCTCTCACCTCTTTAGGACAAGTTGATACCATTAAGGGATTTTGACAAAGGAAAAATCAATTTTTGGGGGAAGACCTGTGTCGTCCGGTGAAATGTCCCTGTAGCACACATTTCTAGGTATAAATAGATGCTAAATATACCAGAGAAAAAGCTAAATGGAATGCTGAAGTTACTACCTTCAGCTTGCTCACCCATAGGGTGTCGGTATAAACACAAGGGCGAGTGGAAGCCATTACCGCAGGTTTTCGGCCAATTAGAAGACTACTCTCAAAACCCCTCTCTAGGTAGGTGCCGTTACAACGACTACTATATGTCTACCTTCCGCTCGCTACTACTACAACTCCCGCCCAAAGGCTTCATTCCTAAATTACGCACCCAAGCTTGGGCCGGCTAAAGGGTGGGGATCAGGAAAAGAGAGGGATGGGTTCACTGGGCGACACAGGTCTTCCCCCAGAAATAGATTTTTCCTTTGTCAAAATCCCTTTTCTGGGTTCGACCTGTGTCGGCTGGTGAAATAGTATCAGAGAATTGGTCATACAAGCTTGGTAAAACACAAAATTTAATAGATATAGTTTAAGGAAAAATAAAAATAAAATTTTCTCTTAAAATTATGTTTCAATAACCAATGTAAGAGTAACAAGTTACAATGGTAAAAAAGTGGGAACAAATATGACCAAATCCATACTATCCTGAGAAAAACAACAGGTAAGGAATACAAAATTAACAAATATAAACTATGTACATGTCCGGAAGTGGGTTGATAAGCAAACCAGCCCGGAACCTAAGGGAGACAGGTAGGGATTACGAGCGAGGCAGGTAGGAAAGAGTGAGTATCAAGGCAAAAATTAATAGCAGAATAAAGGAATAGGAAATAGAGTTATAAGACTAGGTCATATCATTGAAGACAATACTCCCTGCAGCCACTGCCAAAAATTTAAGGGCCTCTAAATTCTTTAGATAGTGGCATTTAAATACTGCCGGGGATTTCCAACCCGCATATTTTTTAAGATCCTCGAAGTTCATATTGTGAAAATAGTTAATTGAGGTAGCCACTGCCCGGATATCATGGACGTGAGGGACTGAATCCGGATTGGCTTGTTTAATAAAATAAAGAATTTGTTGTCTGATTCCTTTTAAGGAAATGGTTCCGCCTTTTTCTCTAATAAAAAGAGGACCTGAAGACTTTTCAGAAGTTCTGCCCAGATAAGATTTTAATGTGACAATAGGACACAATGATGAGTCCTGTGTGAGAGGTATAATTTTCCATGGAGCCCACCTGTTTTGTGGGTCTTCATTCTTTGCTAAGAATTTCCGATCTGGGGAGAGAAGAACTTCACCCGACGGGAGGAAATCAATGTGATGTGGGTCTCTAGAAAGAGCTGACAGTTCAGATATTCTGGCGCCTGAAGCCAGACTCATTAAGAATAAAGTTTTCCTGAGAAGGGTTATATATGAGCATGATTCATTATCAGTGTCTGAAGCCAACTTGAGTACATTGTTTAAAAACCAGGAGACCGTGTGGGGGCGGTCCACTGGTCTCAGACGGGCACATGCTCAAGGGATAGATGAGAAGTACGAATCTGTCAAATTGATATTAAAGCCAAGCCGAAAAATCTTCCTTAAGGCAGATTTAGTCATAGTAATGGTACTAGCAGCTAGGCCTTTTTCAAACAGGGTTCTAAAGAACGAAATTGCCAGATTCGTAGTCATCTTTTGGGCATCTGATTCTTTTAGAAAGATGGCCAATTTCTTTACTGCAGAATCATACTGTCTGAGTGTTGATTCTCTTTTATCTGATTCTACGAACAGGATGTTTAGTGGATCGACACTAGCATCCTTCTGTGCCGCAAACTTCATGAAGTCCATAAAGTTAGGGCATTTAGAATTCTTGAGGAAGCTGACACAGTCCGAGTTTGTACTATTTGAGTCAGTTCTGGATTGGGAATCCGTCTGGGACGGAGATTCAACTCTAGTAGAAGAGGAAACCAATTGCTCTTCGGCCAGTTGGGTGCTACCAATGCTACCTGTCCTGTGAAAGATCTGAGTTTGTGCAGGACTTTCATCAGGAGGTTTACTGGTGGAAATAGGTAGATCTTCTGCCAATTGTTCCAGTCTATGGACATCGCATCTGTGGGGTGAGCTAGGGGGTCCAGATTGGGAGCCACATAACACGGAAGTTTGTGATTGGACTCCATGGCGTACAGATCTACCTGAAGGCCCGGGATTTGATTGCAAATCCAATGGAATGATTTTGTGTCCAAGGACCACTCCGACTCCAGCAAAGTTGTTCTGGATAGTGAGTCTGCAATGACATTCCCTACTCCTGCCAGGTGAGTAGCTGACAGGTGCCAATGATTTTTCGTTGCTAACGAAAAAATTGCAATCATTACATGATTTGCTTTGCTCGACTTGAAGCCCCCTCTGTTTATGCAATGAACTATCACTGTGCTGTCCGAGACTAGTCTTACATGACTGTTCTTGACTGGAGCTAGACGTTTTAAGGTCAGAAAAATGGCCATTGCTTCTAGGACGTTGATGTGGAACTGGACTATCAGAGACGGCGGGGGAAATTGCAGTGGCACTGATTTGGAGAGACTCTGGACTTCTGTCCATGGACGGAGTCTTTTCTTTAATATCGGCGGAATCAGAGAGATCTTGTCTCTGAATTTGTTGTTGGCTCTTTTCCGCCAGACTCGATTGATATCCTTCAGCCTGGCTTTCAATGGAACGTCTGTTACTGAGGCAAACTGAAGAGAACCAAGAATTCTCTCTTGGGTACGATGAGAAGCCCTTTTGTTCTTGAGGAACTGTCTCGTAGCCTTTGCTATCTCTCTGCACTCTCTGATGGGAGCGATAGTTTGTGTGAGGTTAGGTCCCATTGGATTCCCAACCATTGAAAGCGGTACACCGGAATGAGACGGGACTTTTCCTTGTTTATCTGGAAACCCAGATATTTTAGGAATTCTATTACCTTGGCTGTTGCTTTGCGACACTCTTCGTCGTTGGTTGCCCAAATGAGCCAGTTGTCTAGGTAAGCTACTAACATTACCCCCTGAGCTCTTAGTTCTTGGACTACTGTCTCTCCTAGCTTGGTGAATACTCTGGGCGCTATGTTGAGCCCGAATGGCATGACTCTGAATGAGTAAGCTTGTTTTCCTAGTTTGAAGCCTAGGTATGGAGAGAAGTTTCTTGCTATCGGTACATGATAGTAAGCGTCTGTAAGATCGATAGAGGTGGTGACGACCCCACGGGGAAGTAAGGTCCGCACCTGCGAGACGGTCAGCATGCGGAACTTGTCGCATTGAATGTATGAGTTGAGACGGGACAGGTCCAGAATCACTCTTTGTTTGTCCGAGTCCTTCTTTGGTACACTGAACAGACGTCCTTGAAATTTCAGGCGACTGACTTTCTTTATTGCCTTCTTTTGAAGGAGATCTTTGGCATAGTCTAGTAGGTCTGTCGTTGGAGTCTGGTGAAAACTGACTGGTGGAGGAGGCCCTTTCTCCCATTTCCACCCCAGACCTTTCGATACAATGCTGTGGGCCCATGAACTGAAGGTCCAATGGTCCCGAAAGAGATACAGTCTCCCACCCACCTGCAGAGCCTCACTGATTGGTTGAGGTCTTACTTCCTCTGCCTCTAGGGCCAGCTCTCTGTTGGAAGGCACCTCTGGCTCTGCTACTCCTTGCATGTTTATTGTAGCCACGAAATGCTCCTTGTGACTCAAAGGAGGCGTTGAAGGCTGGGGAGGTTACTAGGGCGGTTGAAGTCGAATGCTGTTGAGTCGGTTGACTCTGCAGCAGGACAAACTGTTGTTGTGGCTGTGCCTTGGATGTCGAAGGCTTGCCGATCTGGGAGACAGGAACCGCTTGAACCAATGTCTGAGGTTGAGAGGACGGGAAAGGCTCGTATTTCCTCGGCCTCTTCCTACCTTTGGATTGTGGTCCGGGGGCCTCAAACTTCCTTTTGAAGGGAAGTCCCCAACGGACACGAAGGTTCTGGTTAGCTCTAGCTGCCTCGCTGAGGACGTTGTTAACCACATCCTCAGGGAAGAGGTTGGCACCCCAGATCGACGCCTTTATGAGCCTGTTCGGTTCGTGTCTTATGGAAGCATTTGCAAAAACATGCTTCCTGCAGGCTCGCCTAGCCACTATAAAGTCATACAGGTCTGATTGGAAGGCCTGTAATAGTGACTTTGTCCTCCACCGTAGCTTGCAGAGTCAATTCTGCACCTTCGACGTACAAGGAGTTGGAACTCCTTGTGGGGCCACAATCATTGTATAGCATCCTTTATGGGGTGTCAACTTTGTGTTGACACACTCCCATTCCGTGAGGGTACGGACCCATGCAGACTGGGCCTGGTCCCTAGGGTAGATAACTGTCTCCTTTGGGACTTTGTCAACCCTGACTAGCGCATCTTCGGCTAGTCTAGCGTAACCTGGGAAGGGAAATTGAAGGCCCGCCGGGAAGAACTCAAAGTCTTCTACCGGTCGGGTTCCGCAACCTTCAATGGTCAGCTTGCCTTCTGAGAACGGGGCATGCAGAGCCAACCGCCACGGGTTGCTGTTTTCAAATGGCAGTAGCTTGGATGCGTCCGGTACTGTCACGGACTGCGGTGTGGTTCCGGACTGGAGGAATCCGGACACCAATTCCTCCTGGGCCCGTAACCTCTGGGTCAGAGACATGATAGACTGACCCTAAGTCTCTAAGCCTGAGGCGAGTCGAGTGGACATTGATTCAAGCTTCGAGTCCACTACCTCGCTCATCTTCAGCATAAGAAGATTTGCGAGAGCCTCCTGGTCAAAGCCAGACTCCGCCGGTCTGGCTTTGGAGGACTTGGCTCTCGACCCCTTGGGTGGGGTAGAAGCTTTAGCAGAGGAAGTCGACGGCTTGGGAGTCGATGATGACCTTGCAGAGCCTGCTGGAGAAGGCTTGGTTGGTTTAGTTACCTTTGGCAGGGACCTCGTCTTCCAGGCCTTGACCTTGGGGATTACTGAGGCCGATCTATCCCAAGTGGGGAGCCCTGGAAGGAAGGGGGAGAAGGAGTGGGACTAAAAGGGAGACTACCTGACTCACTTACCTCCTTACCTACCTCCTGTTCCTCCGTGGCCATAGGTTCTCGGTGAAGACTGATGGCCGCTATTTCTTCAGTGACAATGTCACACAAGCCCTCTTGGTCCTCCGGGGCGGGTTGGGTTTCTTGACAGATGCCCTCAATAATGGGAGCCGCCACTGCCGCGGGTACAGCCACCGAAACTGGAGCATTTGGATACAGGAGAGAACACAGCTCCTCCGACAGCACATAAGGTTGGCCAGATTTCACGTTTCTCCCATATCCTCCCACCCAGGCCTTAAGGGACCCCATCGATGAAGTCTTGAGCGCCAAACTAACCTGTAAAAATAACCAAATTAGGATCTCCTGTGTCGAGGAAATTTCCCAAAGCCAAAGTGTAGCAGAAATTTCACAGAAACAACGAGGCGAGAATGTTACTTACTGACTCGTCTGTCACGATCCTCACTAGGTCATAACATACTGTACAGGCCTCCGGGTGCCAGACCATACTTCCTTCCACCAGGATGGTGCAGTTGGCATGAGATCGGCAGACCTCATGCCCGTACGGCCTATACAGGACGGCCAGACAACCCGTCACCTGGCAACGGACCACCTGCAAGTTGAAAAGTCAAATGAGTATCATCAAATAAAGCTGCCGGAGTTAATTCCGGCGGGATGAGTGCACTTCAACTAGATATTTAATCCGTTAAAGGCAATATCGGGTATAAATTTCAACTTACTGGATATCAAAAAAGCTCTGGATGTCTCCGCCTGCTCCAGAATCCGTCCTCGGGATCGGTAAAGCTGTAACAAGCGGAGAGGGCCTGATACGAGCAGAACAGGGGAATAAGGTAAGACCTAAGCCTGAGTCTGATCGCATCGCAGCAGAGTAATGCAACGTACCCAAATGTAGACGCATTATCTGAGCCCCGTTCCGTCCCCACCGAAATGGGGAGCAGCGATAGCAAAGAAGACGGAAAACTGAGCGACGGAAACAACGGTACAATAAACTCCGGTATATACTTTCTGGCGCGTGTGATGGTCGACCACACTACGTCGGAACCAATACAGATCCGGAAACATACCTACAGAGGCTAAATAAAACATGTTCTAACATAATCTCTTAAAGGCTTCACCTACTCCGGAATCCATAATTCCGTTATCATAACAGTAAAGGCCGGCGGAGACGGGCTGATACGAGCAGAACAGGGAAAATAGGTAAAACCTAGGCCTGAGTCTGATCGCACCGGAGAAGAGAAGCAATTCTAAGGTAACTAGAAATGCAGCTCTAAGCCCAGTTCCGCCCCCACATGAGTCGGGAGGCGGAGACAACAAGGGAGAATAGACAACTGAGCGGTGGAGCAGTGGTACGTACAATCCGGCGTATAGCCTGCTGGCTGGTGTGATGGTAGATCCCACCTGGCCAGAGGACCTACAGGCCTGGAGACATACTAAGGAGATTACACAAAATACTAAGCAACCAATCTCCTCCGACTAATCCCCCTGGATAAGCTATATGCTCTAGCGGTCGTTCATCAGTAGGATTACTTGAACAGCGAGCTAGCTAGGCAGTGCCGGAACGAGACCGGGTCAGGGGGAGGGGGGGGGAGTGTCTGGAGGAGAGTGGACGTGTCGTGATCGCCTGGCCACAGCAACTGATCAGTGACCCAACCTTTCGGGAGCTGTAACTAGCCTACCACTAAAGGGAGCAGAAGACGGTAGGCCAACTGACACCCTAAAAGGGGCAAAGGCCCAGGCTACACACAACAAGACAAACATAAAATAAATGATGAGGAATTACTGGAAGAACTGCGAAAAGAGGAAAAGGGGGGACGCACCCAGCAAGAACCCAGCCTAACCCTCCGAGATCGGTACAGATCCGGTCAGGTAGGCTAGCATGGCCTCTAAAGGATGTCATGAAGTGGACGAATAGAACCTAACTAAACCCTCCAAAATCGAAACTTCCGATCTGGTCAAGTACAATAGGTCTAGGCCCTACAAACATGACACGAGAGGGACTCTCTGTCCTGGACCACTCTCCCAGCAAGCATAATAGCCTGGACAGGAGGCTGTAAGGGAGGGGCCGAAGGGGTGGAGGGGCAGGACTGCCTGACCTACCTTCCAAAACCTAGCCTAGGTCTGGTCGGGTAGGCCAGGGAAGGCATCGCAAGGACTTCCAACCTCAACAAAGAATATGAATATTTTATCATAAACGTGCATATAATCGAGTGCATTACTGACTAACATCGAAAAACACGCTAAAAGAATGCATGCATGAATACCGCGAGAGAGAGAGAGAGGTACCGCTCTCTCCACAAAAAACTGGCGTACTATAGGCTAGCCTAGAAGCCAAAACACACTATACTCATGTATAGCATATGAAAAATAAAATCGTACGTACGAAGGGAAACCAACACACTCCTGAGGGACTGAGGACAAAAAGGGGGCCACAAAAGGCTAAAATAACAAAAGATAAACATACACAAGACTTCAGAATACGTCAGGAGCGAGTTAGGCCCTACGACATAAGGATAAAATTCGTAAAACCAATGCTCCAGAAAACGACAAGAGCTAGAAAAATGATGGGGTATACAAAAACAGTAGTCTAAACAGTGAAAAGCAAACGGTGAGGTAAAAATCATCATAATATAACAATGGGAAAAAACGCACGCCGCAAATGATGCACCCAAGATGGCGGATATAAAAGGAGCATCAGCCCAGTTCGCGAGAACCAAGGGGCCAAATAAGGGCTAAAAAGGGGATGCATCGTACCCTCACGAGATACAAAGACGAAAAATGGAATACTCAACTTAGATGAAGAAGCTTGGGGCTCTGGGGCAGACATGCTTCGCCAAAAACACTCGAAGAGGGCAGTGAGAAAAACACGTGCGGACACTGTAGCGTGCTAATACAGGAATGAAGCCTTTGGGCGGGAGTTGTAGTAGTAGCGAGCGGAAGGTAGATGTATAGTAGTAGCGAGCAGAAGGTAGATGTATAGAAGTCATTGTGACGGCACCTACCTAGAGAGGGGTTTAGAGAGGAGTCTTCTAATTGGCAGAAAACCTGTGGTAGTGGCTTTCACTCGCCCTTGTGTTTATACCGACACCCTATGAGTGAGCGAGCTGAAGGTAGTAACTTCAGCATTCCATTTAGCTTTTTCTCTGGTATATTTAGCATCTATTTATACCTAAAAATGTGTGCTACAGGGACATTTCACCTGCCGACACAGGTCAAACCCAGAAATGTACATGTTGCTAAACTGTTCAGCAAGATGATCAGTGATAAGACATTAAGACATGAACTGAATCTCAATTCTTCAGTTTAACACAAAGCCTGAAAGCAGTCATTACATTTCCAAATATTATTCATACATTGCCACTTTTGAAATTATGCAAGTCATCTCTTGACTACAGTGTAACACAGAAATGCCCATTATTGTTAAAAAAAAAACAACTAGGAAGTAGCCCGCTTTAAGACTTCATACTTTATAAAAAGTATCAGAAGATGAGTTGCGAGTTCTAGATAGAGCAGTAGAGATTATTGATGATTGAGGTACTCCAGCCAAGATGAAATGCTCAAAATCAAAGCATTTTTAAACTGTTTCTTTCTACATTTATGTGAATTAGAAGTTTCACTGTGGTTCCTGCCTGCCTTGGACCTTGGCCAAGTATCCGTCAGTATTAGTTTCATCTGGCCAGATGTTGTAATAAATAGGAAAAGTTTTCTGTTTTAATATAACTTCACCAGAAATATTCAGATCCCTAGCCTTGAGATTAGTATGGAGACTGATCTAGAGAAAACTTGGTGACCATCCAGAAGACTGACTGCGAGTTTTAAATACAGGTGTTGCTTGTATACAATTAAAGGTCTGTGAGTAACAAAGAGTATACAGTATGTATAAGATTTCTTATTGCAAGAAATAACACTGTGTAGCTGTTTGGAATTTGTTTTTTTATTATTTTACTTTGAGCTAGTTTTCATGTTGTGATCTTAAGTTTCCTTGGTATGAAACTGGTTCTCACATCTTTCATAAATTATACAGTTACCAAACTTAGTTCTGGCGAATGTTGTTACATGATTATATTTTTCCAAGATTCTTTATGTTAACATTGTTATGGGAGTGGAGCTCCCGATTGGATTTTGTTTGGCTAAGCGCATTATGGATAAACATAGATTACTTAGCAGGAGCATCTTATCTTGGAATGTGGGTCCATGATAAAATGTTGAAACTTGATAAGGTGTTATGTTATAAGATTCAGAAATCAAGTAGGATTTTGGAAATCAGGCGTATGTTGAAAAATCCAGCTTCAGTTTACTGTCATGGCACCTTTGATTCACTGTGTCCTACTTACTCCACGTGCAATTCGTCCTTATAGGGAGCAACGCACATATGGTATTGTGCTACTACATTGCCTGATGGGCCATTGGGCCAAGTGGCTGAGTTATGGGGCGGAGAAGTGGGTGGTAGATGTCCTTCGGGTGGGGTACCTACTGCCATTCAACTTCTCGCCTCCTCTCTCGGACAAGCCACAGCTCAGGAGGGTGCATCCTTCAGATTCTCTGAAGTTCTTGGCTCTTCGGGAGGAAGTGCAGAAGATGCTGGACAAGGATGCGATAGAGGAAGTGGTGCGTCCGTCTTCGGGGTTTTACAGTCACATCTTCTTGGTGCCCAAGGCGTTGGAAGTTTGGAGACCTGTGATCGACTTATCCACCTTGAATCACTTCACCAGGAAGACACGGTTCAAGATGGAGACCCCGCGTTCAGTGTTGGCAGCTGTGAGGGAAGGTGACTTCATGCTGTTGATAGACTTGAGGGACACATACTTCCAGATCCCTATTCATCCGATGTCCAGGAAGTTCCTTCGCTTCTCTCTTGGGGACAAGGTCTTTGAGTTCAAAGTCCTGTGCTTCGGGCTGACCACAGCCCCTCAAGTGTTCACAAGGGTCTTCTCTTTCGTATCAAGCTGGGCCCATGCTCAGGGGATCCGTTTCCTGAGGTACCTCGACGATTGGTTGCTCTTAGCAGGTTCCAGGGAACAGAGATTGTCTGCTTCAGTTTTGTCTGGAACTGGGCATCATGGTCAACCATGAAAAATCAAACCTCGTACCCAGTCAAAGGATCCTCTACCTGGGCATGGTCATCGATACGGCGGTTGCAAGAGTTTTCCCGTCGGATCAGAGGCTAGAGAAGTTGCAAGTGGTGGCGCGCGACTTCCTCTCGGAACCACATCAGTCAGCTCATCAGTGGCAGGTTCTTCTGGGAGTTTTGTCATCCCTGAAGAAGCTGGTACCTCATGGGTGTCTTCATCTTCGGTCTCTACAATGGAGACTGGGGGAATTCTGGTCTCCGGCGGGGGACTCACCCCTGTTAAAAGTTCCTCTCTCTCTGGAAGTGAGAGAAGACCTTTGTTGGTGGTCGGACGACCAAAATCTTTTGAAGGGTGTCCTTCTGCGTTCTCTCCCCTGGACTTCCTTCTGTTTTCAGACACCTCCCACGCAGGTTGGGGGGCTCATTTAGGTAGCCTCATTGCCTCAGGCATTTGGAGTTTGGAAGACAAACAGCAGCATATCAACATCTTGGAGTTGAAGGCAGCCTTCCTGGGTCTGAAGGAGTTTTGGGAGTAGGTAGAGGGTCATTCTGTCGTTCTCATGTTGGACAACACCACAGTGGTCGCCTATGTGAACAAGCAGGGAGGCCTGGTTTCGCGTCAACTTCATGCCTTGACCATCGAGGTTCACCAGTGGGCAGTCAAGCTCTTCCAGGTTTTGGGGGAGACTTATGCTGGACCTTTTTGCAACTCAATTCAACAGGAAACTGGAGATATCCTGTTCATTGGTTCCAGATCATTTAGCGTTAGTGGAGGACGCATCCCAACACCCCTGGGTCAACCTGGAGGTGTATGTCTTCCCTCCGTTTTGTTTGATCCGTCAGATTCTGAACAGGCTGATGAGTTCCCAGGGTCTCAGGATGACTTTGGTAGCCCCTCTGTGGCCTCAGGCAGAATGGTTTCCAGATCTGTGGTAATCGCTTTATAGCAAAGAATAATAAGTTAAAGGAAAGGAAAATGTATCTTCTTTGAGAGGTTCTGCAGCCAGGAGGCATTCACCCACGTGTTGGAAGCGCCTGTTCTCATGATTATTCTAGAATCGCTAGGTGGGGTATGGAACTCGACAGGCGCCGACGTGTCGTCAGAAAATGCAGCGAAATATGATGCAATATTTTGTCGAGATCCTTCTAAAACGTTCCTGTCATCTCGGGAGTCTGTGACGTTCACTGGTAGGCCCCGTCCCCAGATCGCCGTATATAAACGACTGACGAAGTAGGAGAGATCAGATCATCAGTGAGAGACCAGCAGATCAACAGAGATCATCAGTGAGAGATCATCCGAGAGATAAAAGAAGAAGGAACAGGTGAAGGATAAGAGAGAAAAAGGCGCACGAGAGTTTGATCGAAATCTGGTCAAGTTGTCCAGTTAGAGAGAGAATTACAGAGTTTTTCCAACGTTGAGCAAGCCTTCAGAGAAGAAATGTCCTACAAGGTGGTTTTGAGGAGCAACCTGCCCTTTGAGTATCAAGAATACACATTGTTTTCTGCAGTACGGAGTCAAGAAGACGTCTGAAGTTATAGTTCTCCTTTGTGAAGCCGTCGCTTCGAGCATCGATTTTCAACAGCTGCAAAACTGGCCAGCAAGTATTTCATTATGACACCGTTTCCCCAGTTCACATACTGTAAGATTTTATCTTTGTTATGTAAATAGGAGACACCATTCTGCATTTATCTTTGTTAGTAAGCTTGTAAATAAACTTTTGTTCCGTTTGTGTTTCTTTCTATATTCGTATCCTCAGTTTCAACTGTTGGTGTTGAATTCTTTTTGTTTATTATAATATTGAACCTGTAGCGGACCTCTCGGGGTCCGTGACAATCTGCTGTCGTTGTTGTCAGAGGTTCCGAGGGAAAATCCCCCTTGGCAGCATCTCCTGTGTCAGCTGCATGCGGAAAGGTTCCACCAGTCAGTAGAATCCCTGTCTCTTCATGGTTGGAGGCTGTCAAGTATCTCCTCCGAGAGAGAGGCTTTTCTCAGAGAACTGCAGCGCATATGTCCAGCAGTCTCAGAAAGTCAACCTCTGTGATTCACCAAGGCAAATGTGCGATCTACTGTGATTGGTGTCATAAACGGGGTTTTTCTCCACTCGCAACCTCTATTTAGCGAATAGCAGACTTTTTAATCTTCCTCAGAGATGAGAAACATTTGTCCGTTTCTACCCTTACAGGCCACAGGGCGGCCCTGAGTTTAGTGTTACACCTCAGAGGTATCGACATCTCTTCCTGGGAACTTTCCTTGCTAGTTAAGGGGTTTGAGCAGTCAAGTTCTCCTAGGGAGCTCAAGCCTCAGACGTGGGATGTTTCCTTGGTTCTCAAGAGCTTCACTAAGGGTCCATATGAGCCTTTGCATCGCTCATCTGACAGGAACTTGACACTCAAGACAGTTTTCCTCCTGGCCTTGACATCTTCGAAGAGCTATGATGTGAAGCACACCAGGGGTTGGGGGTCGGTGTCCTTCGAATATGTCCCAGAGTTCGTGGCCAAGACCCAAAATCCCTCTGTGCACAATGTAGGTTCACTTCATTTTCCATTCCATCACTGAATGACTTTGTGGGTGATGTTCAAGAGCTTTTGTTGTGTCCTGTCCGGGCCCTGCATTGCTATCTTAAGAGGACACGGACCTTAGACCAGGCTGCCGCAGACGTTTTGTTAGCGCAGGATGCACAAAGAAAGAGGTGTCAAAGAATACTGTCTCTTTTTGGATACGAGAAGCCATTAGACAGGCATACTTGACTCTTGATGATTCCACCACCACATCTGTGCAGGCTAGAGCACACGACGTTAGGGGTACTGGTCCCTCTCTGGCTTTCAAAAAGAACTTGGGTGTACATAGAGTGCTGAGCGCTGGTACTTGGTTATGCCAGTCCACGTTCACCTCTTTCAATCTTAAGGATGTTGCCCACATCTATGGACACGTTTTCCCTGGGTCCTGTGGTGGCTGCCCAACAGGTTGTGTAACTCAATGTGTAACTCATAGTTGCCCTTAACAGGGCACTTTTGTATCTTACCTAAGATGATTGTGTGGATGAGAGAATGATTGAGTTGGCTGGTCTCTTTCTTTCTCTTGTACCTTTCCTTCTTCCTTCGGGTGGGTTAAAGAATAGACATGTCATTTGCTGGACTGGTCTGATACAGGTGAGTCAGGTAGCCATACTGATAGTGTGGTCACTTGGTACACAAATATCCAACCCTCTATTCAGTAGCATATGCTCCACTCCTCGGCAAGGGGGGAGTTCAGAGCAGTAACAAACCCTGGTGTGTTGGTTTGCTATTGGACAGTCAAAGTTTCTCTTTGCTTCCCTATACAATTATTCTCCATATATCATTGTACGTCACTTAGTGTCTGAGTAGTTAGATATCAGTTTATCTAGCTTCTCATGGGCTTCAGTCCCTCTCTGGAAGTTATTTCTTCTGGAGCTGGACTGGTGGGAAGGCCCCCAGCCAGTTTAGGATGTCTTGTACCTCCCTCCAAGTATAAGTCTATCCTGTTGTTAAGACTGAATGTTTGTTCGCGTATGAACAAATGACAAATTTTCTAAGACAATTTGTATTTTTCATAGCTACAAACCTGAGGTCTTAACATTGTACTGCCCACCTCTAGCCGCCCCTATGCCTGCTGAGACATTCTGAGTTGGGAAAGACTGACGCGGTGGCGTAGGTATGTGGTCCTTGACCACTCTTCACCCGATATACGCACGCATTGCCAGATCTCACAAGATTCCTTGCTTTCTTCTGCGATTTAACCAGATCCAGCTAGGTAGTAGAAATTATCCTATTGTTAAGACCTCAGGTTTGGAAGGCTCTTACCTTTCAGCTTGAAAGATAATTTTGTTAATGAACCACATATTAACCCTTCACTGTCAGTCCTACTGGTAGTTCTGATTCAGATTAAGATATGTTTGTGCATAGAATGTTTTAGGTTAAGTTAGGAAGGGATTGGGCAAAGATTTCTGTATGCATTCTTGAAAGTTTATCTTAGCTACCACCACATCCTAGATTAAGTTAGGTGGAGGGAACCAAGGGAAATAGATTCCCTATTTTACTGGTTTTGTGTTTTTCCCTACCCAGAATCCATGTTTTCCCACTGTGGTCCCCAAAATTGTAGGATATAAAGGCGAGGTCCTTTATCTGTATATACCTATTCACATATTTGATAACAAAATATCAGAAACAGAGCACACTTTAAAACAGGAAAATCATATTTTCATGTCCCAATTTCAATAATAGTTTTTAAAGTAAAATTTTACCATTTGATATTTTATAGGAAAAAATGATAAATTTGTTAGAGCAGTGCTAGGATACCTGAAGCCGTAATAGTAGATTACAGTTTCAATTAAAGGTATTGGCAGTTACATCAAGGTAAAAATGCAAAATAACACTATTAAGGGATTTTGACGAAGGAAAAATCTATTTCTGGGCAATGACCTGTGTCACCCAGTGAAATGGTTCCTTTAGCACTCATTTCTAAGGTATAAGTATTGCTACAAATACCTGAGAAAAAGCTATATGGTAGTGCCAGAGTATTCTGGCTCGCTCACCTTTATTCAAGGTGTCGGTATGGTATCTGGGCCGAGTGAAACCACTACCAGAGGTCCCTTGCCATTTAGTCTCTTCCTTCCTCAATATCCCTCGTCTACAGAGGAGCTGTTCTAGGCCCCCGCTACCCGCTACTACTACAACTAGCGCCTTTGTTTACCATTCCTGTAGATAGCACCCAAGCTTGGGCCAGACAGGGTGTGGAAGTAGAGGGTGGCTTTCACTTGGGGACACAGGTCATTGCACAGAAATAGATTTTTCCTTCGTCAAAATCCCTTTTCTGGGCTCAGCCTGTGTCGCTCCGTGAAATAGTAACAGAGAATTTAATTACACAATAAAGACCCAGATACAAATATATATAATCCAAATCATCATGATACATAGAAAGTGCAATCCAAGGTAAAGTATGTAAGCCAGTAACAACCGAGCTAAGCTCAAGAATGCTAGCGAGGCAGGTAGGAGAGAGAGATATGTAAAGAAGAGACATAGGCTAATTAACTACTTACTACTGTTCTAAGCAGTGTCAGGGGAAACTGTGTTTCCAGCTGCCACTGCTGGGAATTTAAGGGCTTCTAACGACTTTAGGTAGTGGCGTTCAAAATACTGTCGGGGACTTCCAGCCTGTGTACTTCTTGAGATCGTCAAAATTCATGTGTTGAAAATAATTAATTGAGGTGGCTACTGCCCTAATATCATGTGCCCGTGGGAATGATTCCAGGTTAGCTTGCTTCATAAAGTACAGAATCTGTTGTCTGATTCCTTTTAGGGAAATAGTACCACCTTTTTCCCAAATAAACAAAGGGCCTGAAGATTTTGAGGCAGTTCTGCTCAAATATGCTCTTAGGGAATTAACTGGACATAAGGACGGGTCCTGAGGAAGTGGGACAATCTTCCATGGAGCCCACCTATCTTGTGGGTCCTCATTTTTAGCCAAAAATTGACGATCTGGTAAGAGTAGTAATTCTCCTGAAGGGAGAAACTCAATATATTCTGGTTCCCTAGAGAGCCGACAGTTCAGAAATTCTGGCTCCTGAGGCTAGACTTATTAGGAATAACATTTTCCTTAGGAGCGTTATATAATCACATGATTCATGATCAGTGCCAGAAGCTAGTTTAAGGACATCATTTAAGAACCAGGAGACCGTTCTGGGTCTCTCTGTTGGTCTAAGTCTAGCACAAGCCCTTGGGATAGATGAAAAATACAAATCTGTCAGATCAATGTTAAATCCAAATTGGAAGATTTTCTTAAGTGCCGATTTGGTTGTAGTTATCGTACTTGCTGCTAAACCTTTTTCAAACAAGGTTCTAAAAAAGGTTATTGCCAGATTCGTGGTCATGGTTTGTGCATTGGAGTCCCTTAAAAATACAGCTAGTTTCTTTACTGCTGAGTCATATTGACGCAGGGTTGATTCTCGTTTATCAGATTCCAGAAACCGGATGTTCTGAGGATCAATGTTGGCATCTTTCTGTGCTGCAAACTTCATGAAGTCCATAAAGTTAGGGCTTTCTGAATTCCTGAGGAAGCGGACACAGTCCGCGTTTGTACCAACTGCGTCAGTATGGGATTGGGAATCCGTTGGGGCCGGAGTCCCAATTCCACAAGTAGAGAGAACCAATTGCTCTTGGGCCAGTTGGGGGCCACTAGTGCTTGTTCAGGACCTTAGGAAGTAGATTCACTGGAGGGAAGAGATAAATTCTCTTCCAGATATTCCAATCTATAGCCATAGCGTCCGTGGCGTAAGCCAGAGGGTCCAGGTTGGGGGCCACGTAACAAGGAAGTTTGTGGTTCGACTCCGTGGTGAAAAGATCCACTTGCAGCCCGGGCACCTGTTGACAAATCCATTTGAATGACTCCCTGTCCAGATCCACTCCGATTCCAGCGGGGTGGATCATGACAGGGCTTCCGCCACTACGTTTCTCACTCCCGCTAGGTGGGTGGCTGAAAGGTGCTAGGGCAAATATGTCTATCATCACATGGTTCACATGGCTCGATTTGGAGCCACCCCTGTTTATGCAGTGAACCACCATTGCATTGTCTAATACCAGCTTGATAGGGATTTTCTTGGCTGGTAGAAGTCTTTTCAGGGTTAGAAACACTGCCATCGCTTCCAGTACATTGATATGTAGCTGGCGGAATGACATTGACCAGGTTCCCTGTACTTTCTTGTATTGTGAGTACCCGCCCCAGCCTCTTAATGAGGCATGTGTGAATCACTAGAGCCAGTGGAGGAAACTGTAAGGGTATTTTCTTCGACAGACTCTTGATCTCTGTGTAAGATCGCCGGGATGGGTGAAATTTGGTCCCGGGATCTTCGGTTTGCTTTTGAGCGCCAAACCCGGTTTATATCATTTAGTTTGGCTTTCAGTAGAATGTCCATCACTGATGCAAACTGGAGTGATCCTAGGATTCTCTCCTGGTTCCTCCGGGACGTCTGTTTGTTTTTGAGAAATTGTCTTGTGGCCTTGGCTATTTCTCTTCTTTTCGCTGGCGGAATTGATAGAGTATGAGAGTCTAGGTCCCACTGGATTCCTAGCCACTGGAAGCGTGACTCCGGAGTCAGCCAGGACTTGGTCCTGTTTATCTGGAAACCTAAGTGTTCCAGAAACTCTACTACTTTGACCGTCACCTTGTGGCATTCTTCGACATCTGTGGCCCATATGAGCCAATCGTCCAGAGAGGCTACTAACATTATTCCCTGAGTCCTTAATTCCTGGACTACTGTTTCTGCCATCTTTGTAAATATTCTGGGTGCTATGTTGAGCCCGAATGGCATTACTTTGAATGAATAAGCCTTCTTTCCTAGTCTGAAGCCTAGGAATGGGCGAAAGTGTCTTGCTATCAGGATATGATAGTAGGCATCTGTAAGATCTGTAGAGGTGGTGACGGTCCCACGGGGAAGTAAGGTCAGCACCTGTGAAACGGTCAGCATTCGGAACTTGTCGCAGTGAATGAATGAGTTCAGATGAGACAAGTCTAGAATTATTCTTAGTTTGTTCGAGTCTTTCTTTGGCATGCTGAACAAGCGCCCTTGAAACTTTAAGTTTCTGACTCGTGACACTACCCTTTTCTGAAGAAGTTCTTGGGTATACTCTACCAGTTCGGCTGTCGGTTTTTGGTAAAAGGCGTTGGATGGAGGAGGACCTTGAATCCAACTCCAACCCAGACCCTTGGTCACAATACTCTGTGCCCAGTTGCTGAACCCCCACCGATGTCGGTAGAGGTACAGCCTCCCTCCTACCTGGGGATTCTCACTGGTTGGCCGATGGTCAGCCACCACGTGCTCCCCGGAAGCCTTTGCCTCGGTTGGAGACTCTTCCACCGCCTCTGTGATGGGAGGGTCCTCTGGCACGGCTGCCTCTGGCGAACCTCTTGAACCCTTGAAACGTTTGAGTCTCAAAGGTTGCATTATAGGCCGGAGAGACAGCAAAGGAGGTTGAAGCCTGAGCCTGTTGTGACGGTTGGGTCAATAGCACAAACTGCTGTTGCGGATGTGCTTTTGATGTTGACGGTTGCGGTACTTGGGACACCGGAACCTCCTGCACCAAAGTCTGCTGTTGGGGGGCTTGGAAGGGCTGGAACTTCCTCTGCCTCTTTTTTCTTTTTGGATTCGTTCTGGTGGACT
The DNA here is from genome assembly GCF_015104395.2 of Macrobrachium nipponense. Classification (NCBI taxonomy): domain Eukaryota; kingdom Metazoa; phylum Arthropoda; class Malacostraca; order Decapoda; family Palaemonidae; genus Macrobrachium; species Macrobrachium nipponense. The sequence goes on from NC_061096.1 coordinate 22,445,908, forward strand.
CGGGTTTCCTTTTGGGAATGAGTCCCCAACGAATCTTTAGACTTTGGTTTACCCTCAAAGCTTCCACCAGAACCCCATTTCACAACGTCGGCGGTCCGTTCCCATATGGAGGATGCAATGAGCTTATTAGGTTCGTCACGGATTGAAGCCTCCACCAGAACATGCTTCCTGCAATTCCGCCAAGCTATGATAAAATCATACAAGCCACACTACATTGTATGCAGTAGTGACTTGGTAATGATCTTAAACAATGGTTGCTCTCCATAGATGAGGGACGCCATTTCGGTCATAGTGAGGGAATTGAGGGACCTACTGAGCCTCATCCTAGCGTCATACTCCATTTGGATCAGGCTGTCTGACAGTCTAGGGAGCCGCTCGCTGAACAGCATGTTACCACAGTCCGGCTTGAGCTTACCTACTGAGGTGGCAGGGGTGTCAACCCAGCAATCAGGGGATCCGGGAACCAGAAGGGAGGTTAAATCCATCTCCCGGAGCTGAGGCATGGGTTCATCCTTCATGGCTGCCTAAATCGTCAGTTCAGCCACTTTGGATGTACATGGCATCGGAGTTGCCTCATTTACTGCAAAAATAGTAAACGGGCTTCTGTACACTGCCATTGTTCCAAGCTCCGGAGCCAAGCCCATTGAGCTTGATCCCGGGGGAAGATTACAGTTTCTTTGGGGACCTTGTCCTCCCTCCTCATGGCAACCTCCGTTAGGCAGGCGTAGCCCATGAAGGGGAACTGGAGCCCCGGAGGATAGAACTCGAAGTCTTCCAACCTTCGAGTTCCGCAACCCTCAATAGTCAGCATACCCTCCGAGAACGGGGCGTATGCTGCTAACCTACATGGGTTATTATTCTTGAATGGAGGTAGATTAGATGAGTCCGGCATTGGCAAGGGCTGAGTAGCCTGTCTGGACTGGGCCAGTCCTGTTGCCACTGTATCCCAGAGACCCGCCATCAGGTTCTCCTGGGTTACCATCCTTTCCGATAAGGATTGGATGGTCTGTCCCAATGCCTCCAGCGTGGTAGACAGTTGGGAAAACATTTCCTGGAACTTGGTCTGGACCAACTTCCCCATCATGTTTCCCACCTGTTGCATGATGGTAGCTGAAAAGGCATCCGGGTCGAAGGTAGAAGGCTGAGCCTTCGCCTTTAGAACCTTGGCTCTCGACCCCTTCAGCGGGGGAGTAACTTTAGCCTTATCTGCCCCAGGGTTGTAAGCCAATGGCTTAGGGACTTGGCAGGTTCCAGACCTCTTAGGCAAGGACTTTTGCATGGACTTTAAGTCCACTGGGTTCTTAACCTTAGGGATCACCGAAGTAGACTTCGGTCTGACCGACTGATGTCTCTCGGCGAACCCCTGTAACGAAGTGGTAGAGGAGAAAAAAGAAGACTGAGATGGGTTCAAGAGCAATCCTTGAGCCCCTACTGCACCTGCCTCACTAACATTCTTACCGTTGCCCATGTCGTCAATAGTCATGGGCTCGCGGTCCAAGTCGAGGGCTGCTACTTCCCCTGCGACCTCCTCTTCCAGACCTTCCTCTGGTAAGGGCAATGTCGCGGCTTGAATCCCAGCGATGATGGGAGCAGCTACCGTGGGATCTACCACCGATGCCTTCTTGGCCCCGGGGTAGATGAGTCCAGCCATATCTTGGGAAAGCATGTAAGGCTGTCCCTTCTTGGCGTTGCGGCCAAACCCGCCTACCCAGACCTTCAGGGTAGCCAAGGCAGCGTCCCTAACCGCTTGGACGGCCCGTAAAAAGGGATATATTAATACTGGAGAACGGCGTTGCAACCCTCCTCCAGGCAATGAGCGACCTGCAAGTCAAATGATACATGAGCATCATAATCAACCTTCCGGAAACATGCAGTATGCTATTGCCGCCGGAGTAACTTTGGTGACAGCATGTATATTGTACAATAACATGCGACCTTGTTCTCATCAGCTCCGGTGTCCTGTCTATACCCCTAGTAACATCCGAAATAGACAATGGGGGGACAGGTTATGAAACTCAATGGACTCCGGCGCACTCCGGAGACGTAAAATCTGACAGATTTAGGAGGTTTCAAACCGTTCCCATTGTGTCGGGATTAAGGATAGAATCCAATACCGAGGTACGGGGTTGAGGAGCTAGTGATAACAGGGTAGGTCAGTTAAATACACGGCGGAGTTGATAAGTCCGCCATCGTAAATATCCGAATACATAGTAAGATAATACCTTACACAATACAGTGGTGGATGTTATATTATGTGTAATAAAACATGCATGCAGCATAAAGGATCCCATGGTTAGGCCGAAGCCTTTTCACGTATCTAAATACGCCTATCTATCCCGATAACGGGCCCGGCTTCAAAAGGACAGAACAGGGGTTAGGACTATTTTCATAAACCATACCTTGAAGCCGGAGTCCCGAGTCCGCCGGAGAGGGGTGGGAAAGGGTGGGCGTAAAAGACAGAGAAAGGGATACATAGCATAGTGGACCGAGGTTCACCCCGCCCAGCTGAGCCTGGTAGCCAACCAGGGCTCGGCCTAGCAGGGCCTCCCCACATCTCCACTAGAGAGAGGTATGGTACGGTGGGCCTGCCTACCGATAGTCCTCCCCACCCATCCCCCCCTTTAGGAAACTCGGATCGGCTACCTGAGGTAGCGTGAGTGAGTCCTCACTCCACTGAGGTTGGTGAGAGGGGGGGGAAGCGGGGAGGGGTCGGTTAGCAGGGTGGCTCGTACGCGATCGACTGGAGACCTTCTCAGCCGTCTGAAGTCACGCGGTGTGAAAGACCAGTCGATCGAAAGTAGGCCTATAGGCAACTGAATGTCGTATATAATGAACATAGTAAACACATAACACAAACGTCCTGTCCTAACATGGGGGAGAAGAAAGAGAAATAAATATGGAGCGAAAGAGAAAGAAAGGTGTCCTCATGAGAAGCTGGCCTAACTTCGCAAATCAAATCGATCTGGACTCGTTAGCCTGGCAACTCAGAGCGGCTTAGCCTAGATGCCGTATCGAGTTATTTACTCGAGGGGCAAGGCGGCCAGGGTGGCTCAAGGACAATCCTAGGCTACGAATGGACCAGGGTCCTTCCGTAGAAGACAAGAGAGTCTTACCATGAAAATTCCTATAATACAACTTGACTAGATGTATGGTTGTTATGCCAACCTCAAGATGTAAAATAAGGTTAAATGAGTAGGCTACGTCCCGACAGCATGCGGTTCGGTCAGTAGGCTATACCCCTGTGATCGGACTAATCATAAAAACGTCAGCAATAAAGCATCTGTATAATACATATAAATAGAGTACTGCTATGTAATGGGATTGACTCTAATTAGTATAGAAGACCAATTGGAGAACAATATAAGCGTAACCTGATGCAGGTAGCAAGCCACGAAATGGCGGCGCTGGTCGGCAACACGTGGACTGCCGCTCTCGCATATAACCTATTTTAAAACAGTTTATCATGCCCATCGCTACCTCAAAATAATACCAAACATTAATTGCATTACTTAACTTGGATGCAGAAGCTACTTGACGTTCCATGATGTCAATAAAGGAAATTCCAACGAATTCACAACACACAGCATAAAACGCGTGCTAGCGATGTCGTGCTATCGAAAGGAATGGTAAACAAAGGCGCTAGTTGTAGTAGTAGCGGGTAGCGGGGGCCTAGAACGGCTCCTCTGCAGACGAGGGATATTGAGGAAGGAAGAGACTAAATGAAGGTAAGCGAGCCAGAATACTCTGGCACTACCATATAGCTTTTTCTCTGGTATTTGTAGCAATACGTACTTATACCTTAGAAATGAGTGCTAAAGGAACCATTTCATGGAGCGACACAGGCTGAGCCCAGAAAAGTGTTATAGCAACATGTAAATTTTAAACTATGGCACGTGCATACCTTTTACAAGGAGAAATATGGTATTTCAAGCTAAAATAAGGGGAGCTATGTTCCTTTCCCCTTTAGCATTGCCATACAAATCTCAAACAGTGTAATTTGAGCGTACACAACTATGCACTTGGTTACAGCTATGCACTTCCATAAGCACACTTGACCATAGACAATCTCAACTTCGAGTGGTTAACTTAACATCTTGACAAAATGAAAACAATTTGTTTTTCCAGTCCACCAATGATGAAGGATATTACCATTAATTTCAAGAAAAGATTTCCATTGTTACACCATATATGTATGTTCTTGAACAATAGGAGCCGCAGACCCTCAATCCTTTGCTATGCGACCTGCAACCCACCTGGGGAGTGAGTCTCCATGTATGTAAAGTGTAGTGTTTGTATCTCCATAGGAACAAATGACAAATTTTTTAGCCTTTCAAATGGTTTTTATCAGCCTCAGCCACCGTACTACATTCATTGATGCTGCATAGTTGCACCATCTGCTGCTAAAGAGCAGTGGTTGGCATGAGTTTGAGAGCATAGTTCCCTAGCCCTATCCTTCTTGGCTACCTTCCTTGTTATCCAGATCACAGACAGTCCAGTGCATGCACTGTAGGATACTTAAGAAAACTGAAAATTAATTATAAATATGTCATTTTATAGTGTATTTTTGAATCTTGGCAATGATCCTAGTGATGCCATTGCAAATTTTGTAACTGGTTTCTTTGAAAGAATGGGTTTCTGTCCCACATTTGATCTTCTGTTGAACTTTTCCACTGACCTTGGAGGGAGTGCACAGGTAGTCTGTGCCTGTCATTTAGAGTTATAGGGCATTTTTCCCAATTTCTTCCTCCACAGGTACTGAAAGTTATATATTTTCTAGAACTTAAGTTCCTTTTCAAGAAATTGGACAAGGTGAGGAAACCTAGACAAGTCTACCCTCCCAAATGGGATTTTACCCTTGTTCTACAGTCTTACAGTCTCCCCAAAAGCCTATGAGGATGCCTTTCAGTTTGATTTCATGTAAACCATAAAACTTTTTCCCCTCTCTCTGCAGACATATTATTAGGCTTACAAGCAACAACTCAAACCCCCCTTTACAGACTGCACCATTCACCTATCTTGCTTGCAGTCTGTATAGAAATGATTTTGTAATATCTTCATAAATGTTTATTCTGTATACACGATGATGTGTTACTAACATACTGCTTATTTTTTTTTATCATATCTTCATCCCCTCTCATTCTGTCTCTAAGAACACTCAAGCCTTTTAATCCAAAAGCTTTTAAAACCATGTTTTCCCCGCCAGCATTAAAGTATGAACTAAACCCCTGTTTAAACACAGTTTAGTGCATGGAGAACTTATATGTAGAGAGTTGGAGGTATCAGTCAGCCTGCATCTTCCCCAAGGTTGTCTCCAGCAAACATTACATTTTTTTTCTCTCTCAGCCATGTCATGGCTGTCAGCTGAGTAATAGAGTAATGTGTTTACTACTCATTGCTTTCTCATCTCCCTCTTAAGTCATTATTTCATGAATTCTGTTGTATATTGTTATTCAAAATAACATTATAGACCAACCCTAAAATGCTAGTAATTTATAAATTGTTCTTTCACCGAATAGTATAGAAAAAAAGAGAAAATATTAAGAAATAAGTGAGACAAAATAGCAACAATGATACTCTTAAAGTAAGTAGTTTGTGGCACAAAAATTAAAGCACTAACAGAAGATTCCAGTTGAAATTGAGCTTATGGAAGGTAAAAATTCAGGATACTTACAAAATTACCTAAATCATTATGGCTATTGGTAGGGTATATAAAATTACCACTTCAAGTAATGTGTACATATAATTGTTAGAAGAGGAAGATAATGGGAAACTGGAGTTCCAATCAGTGAATATGGTATTCCAACAGAGGTAGAACACAAGACTTCTTGAAGAATTGTATGATAAATTTTAAATATGCAGCAAAAAAGAAAGCTTTTAGTCAAAGCTATTGTCTTGCATTGTCAACTATCCAGAATTATCAGGGACTGTATTAATAGCCATTTACATTTGGCTAATATATCAGCTTAATGACACCCCACCAAGCTACCAGTGCTTAAAATGATATCAGATTTGGCCTCAATCTCTCCTATATGTAATATTGAGTCGGTTGACAACACAACTGATTCAGGTATAATAAACCAAGTAAAACTAATTTTGTTCCATAATACAAACATTATTCTTACACTGGAATCCATCCCCCCTCCATCAACTGGGTGTGGATGCCACTATATTGCAAATTGTTGAATGAATGTTCTCAAGTTAGTGGGCACCATGAATGTATCATTGAGATACTGCAAAGTAAGACTTCTTACTGAACTTGTGAGGTGAGAGATATGGGTATCTTACACTACTTGAGAGACATTTTCATCTTTGTTTACCATAATCTTTACTATTTCTGTTTTACTAAATATGTCGACAAGTGTTAGCGTGAAACTAGAGCATAAGGCTATGTAAGCAAGAATTTGTATTTACAATATATCAAATTTTATTTGAAGATTTATCTTTCTTAAATCTCTCTAGAACAAAAAAATGGCCACCCGTTACTTTAAGGACCTCTTGAGCAACTGGAAGGTTAATGATCTTAATCTAGCCAACTGTAGTATTGACATTGGAGCTGGAATGGCCATAGCACCAACCCTGTTCACACCTCCATTATTACTGCCCATTCATGGTCCTACACATCATTGGTCCAGCATAAAGACACTGAGACTGCCACATGTGAAGCTGAAAGAACCTTTAGGTTTGGAGCGACGTGGGCATCTCCTTTTGCCAGTGCTTAGACACTGTCCTAAGTAAGTTTCTTTTTGCAATTCATTAGTTGAATTTGATTATAAGAGTAATAGATATACTTTTCTTTGGTATATATATAAGATATATATATATATATATATTATATATATATTTGATATATATAGATATATATATATATATAATCAGTAACTTTTGTATTTATTGTTCACATGGGTGTATACTAAGTACATACTTTACATAAAGTTCTAGAGGCTCCATTTAAAAAGTTATATGTTTTTAAACTGATTTTTAAAATTGAATTGAGGAAGCATTAAAAGGCAACCAATTTACATTCTTAGAATACCTTAGAAAGTAACTTTATGGTTTCAAGTTTTAATATAACAATTTGGAAGAAAGTCTCCATTCTTTTATAAGTAAGTGTTAATTTTACTGTATGCTTTTCTTTTATTTATCCACAGTCTGACAGTATTAGATTTATCAGCCTCCTCAAATCATATTACATCTTTAGATGACTGTGCAACTCGCAAGTTCTTCCAACTTCTAGGAACAAACTTTAAGAAGCTCAAACAATTAACACTGTGCAACTGGGAATTTAAATTTAAAAACTACGAAGAAACTTGTTTGGATATTGGTCAGCTAGTTCGCTCCTGTACAGAGTTGAGAACTTTAGTACTGGACAAAGTTAGTGAAGTTAGGTCAGGACTGTCAGTCCGTACCCAGTGTCGTGCAACATTATTGCACCAGTTGGTCAACAACCTTCCTCGTTTATCAGAGCTCTCTCTTTGTTTCTACCGTATTGATGACTTTGAATTAGACAAGCGGTCAGCTGCCCAGCTTGGTGCTTGCTTCCATGATCACTGGAACTCAACTAATAAATTCAAACTCAAATTCTTTGGATTATCTCCAGCAGCAGAAACAGCTTTGCATGATGCCCTTATGAAAGACTTTACAGTAATTATTAGTCAAGGATATCCACTAGAAATAACTGTCCGAAAACGATATCTCTTTGCTGCATGAAAATTTAGGGCAGTAGTTTCCTACCGTTCTCGCTAAAGCTATCATGTCTTTTAAGAAATTGTTTCTTTACCTCATGAGTTCTTGTGAACTTTCATCATCATTCAGCACTAAGGAGGATGTAACACTCCCTTGAGCAGGGTATGGAACTACTGCCCAGAGGTGTTTCAACTGTGAAAGGCCAATGAGGATTTGAAAAGCTTATAAAGGGGCTTATGAAATTAGTATTTATTATCCATACATATATGTATATATACATATATTGTATACACACACACACACACACACACACACACACACATATATATATATCATATATATAGATATAAAGATATATATATATAATATATATATATATATATATATTACTGTATATATATATATATATGTGTGTGTGTGTATATATATATATATATATATATATATATATATATATATATATGTACTATATGAATAATCACAAAGTTTCAAAATGCCTCATCATTGTCTATCAAACATTAATATCACATGGATGTTTTTCAAGGGGTAGCACCCATGTTTTGGCAATTGCCACACAATCCACCATGATACATAGGTTTTAATATATATATATATATATATATATATATAGATAATATATAATATATATAACAAAATATATATATAATATATATATAAATATATATATTTATATATAAATATATTAATATATATATATTATATATATATAATATATATAGTATGTATAATATTATATTATTATTATATATATATATTATATACTATATTATTACATATTATAATAATATATATATATATATATTAATATATATTATATATATTATATATTATAATATATATACATATATAAATTATATATATATATATACTATATATATATATATATATAGATAATAAATATATAAATATATTATATAATATTATATTATATATAATATTATGAATATATATATATAAAATATATATATATATATATATATATATATATATATACACATTATATACATTCAATAAATTACACATGGTGTGTCAGTATCAAGTGCAAAGGATATTTAAACTACCCCTTTATATAGCTTCAGGCCTCTGTAAGCCTTGCCTTGCCTTACCAAACTGGAAAGACAACTACTGTACCGGTATTGTGATTTGTGAAGACCAGATCATGCAATTATTTGACAATTGCTAGTTCAGAATTGAGATCTTTCAGCTCTTGGAACATATATGGTCTTTGTTTCTTGTAAAGTTCAAGCATTATATAGTATATATATTTTATATATACTATATATGTGATATGTATATATATATATATATATATATATATATATATATATATACAGTATATATTGCTTACATAATATAATGTACTATAAATATCAACACTTCAAGAGCATTAAATGATTTTTCAGAATGGTTGTCATTGAAAATTGAATCTGTTTCAGCATTAATTATCTTTTTATCAGTGAGTTTTATTTTTATATGCATTTGTCAGTGAAGCCAGGAAGGTTCTCAATCTTAAAAGGTAGCCAGAGTCTTAACAGTACAGTAAATTGTATTTATAGTTACAAAAGATTAATGTTCATGTAATACTGTATGTAATTGGAAAAGTAGAGTTTAATCTGGTGCACTTTTCATCAACTTAAGGTTAAAGCAATGAACTAGGTGTTTAGTTTTGAACTCTACTCTCTCTCTCTCTCTCTCTCTCTCTCTCTCTCTCTCTCTCTCTCTCTCTCTCTCTCTCTCTCTCTCACATTCCATTGAAAAAGAGGCCCGGAAAAAGAGTATTAAGTAAGCTATTCAGTATTAGTGAAGAAACATTCTCCATTGCTGTAAACATTAATTCACTCTTGCCCAGTGTTTTCACCGAAAAAAGGATTTCATATCCTGTATCTGTTATTGTTTTCATTATTGGTTAATGTGTGGTTATTTGCCAGTTCATTACTCACTTAAACTACCGAAAATTATATGAACCATCAAAGAATAGTTTTATTATAACAGAACATTATTAGCCCAGATTTCAAGGAAATAAACGCCATCAAACACATGGTTACATGAGTGGTTATGCCTTTTGAGTATCAATATCTGCAGCTCTCCAAACTGATGCTCACAATGAGAACTGCATTGCTCCTGCAAGGAGAAGACAGATACGATTATTGCTGTACTTATACATTTGCATGTTAAGCAGGAAATTATGAGTTTCCTAAACTTAGTTCTAAATTTTATACAACAGCATCTTAAATATGCTCACATTACCAAACAAATCAAGGTCCCATCCCCTAACTATTTTACAAGTCCACAAATGAAGATATGAGCTACAGCTGCTTACATTAGGGACCAAAATAGCCCATAATGAGCAAAGGTCATGGTAGCTCCTCTATAAAAACCAAATAACTTACAGAAAGCCTCCATTTGCATATTTTCTGTCATCAGAAAATATTTTGCATATGGTTGTAGGTTATCTGCAACATTCAGGGCAACAATGCACAGAATAAAGGAAATAAGGGGAAAAAAAGAATCATACCTTTGTAGAAAATATTTACAATAATTATGAATGAATAACTGATAAGACTGAAGAAAGTATATTGTGCAATTGCTTTCTCCAGCCTCTCTAGCAATTGTATGTATGATAGAGATGCTGATTTTTATTTAGTAAGTCATAACCATGTCTCAGGTCAACTCTTCATTTCAGTATACATTATTTTACAATAAACCATAAAGTAGTACTTACTGATGATGCAGAAATGTATTAATAGAACAATTTTTTTCTTATCTAATATGAATTATTGTATGCAGATTTTCTATCTATTGGTATTTACAACATTCCTGTCATCACTATCAACTAAAATATCAAAACTAAATGAGAAATAGTTGTAAACATTAATAACTAAATAATTGATGATGAAACAGATTTTTATTATTATATCTATCTTTTATAATATATATATATAGATATATATATTTATATTTATGTATTATATATTATAATAATATATTTTAATATTTATATAATTATATAATATATATATATATATATATATATATGTATATATATATATATATATATATATATATATATATATATATTAGTATATATATATATATATATATATATATATATATATATATATATATATATATATATATTATATGTATATATATTGAATTTGTACATGTAGTTCAGCATATGAAATAAGGAAGTTTGAGTGATGATTGTGTTTCTAATACTGTATTGGCATTGTACATTATTAATTTGCAAATAAATACCAATAATTCATGGAAATAATTGATCCTGATTGTGATAAGGTAAAGTTGGGTATGATTTAAGTTTTATTTGTCCTTTTTCAGTATTTGTACAACTGTAAATACCAAATAAATGTTTAATAAAACCACTTCTGTGTAAAAACAGATCCTCTCATAGATTTATAAAAGATAGTATATTTTAAGAAAGCCTGAGGGTGTGATTACTGTACGTACATACTTTCATTTAATAAGAGACAGTTGTTAGAAGAAACTCTCTAGCAAATGAATAACATAAAGCAGAATGAGCCTGTTACCAGAACAGCTATATGTATTACTGTAGTAATTCAAATACTAAAATATGTGTACGTATAGATTTTATTGTTTTCATAAGAGTAAAATTTAAAGTTTCCTTTTTGTGTCCGTCAATATACTACGTATATACTTTTGTTCCTTCTATCTAGCAGTCTATCTGTTACTAATGAAGGCAACTGGTGTATTGTAAAGTGACATCTTTTGTAATAGTAGAAGCCATTTGAAAGATGTGTTAGTTTTATGCTTTGGGTTTTCATTCATCATTGGAAGGAAACCAGTTATGTAATCACTTGTCTTTAACAACAGTCGTATTCAGAGCAATGTAGTCTTATAACAGACTCATTATGCATGTATTTAATTCAGTAACAGCACACATAAGTACAATACAGAACTTTATTTCCTGGGAAACTAAGAAAGTAAAGAGACTTCCTGAAGAGTATTAGTTTATTCCTGTATTTCAATGCACAAAATGTTGCAACTAATGGAGCCCTTCAGCACAAAGAGTTGCATGGTACAGCAGGGTAAGACTTGAGTTTCTTGTTTTGTAGTTCAGATACTAAGGTAAAACATAATGTTTATGGTTTCATTTGCAAAAGTAAAAGTACAATGTATGCACTGTTTAATAGAAATGATTTTAATTGCAATTGATTATAGTACTTATACCACCTAACATTAATTGTTGGATGTATATTTAGAGGAACACAAATGAAGTGCATTAATTTGATCGTTGAAAATAATTTATAGTAAATATTTTATATTGTTGAGATGAAACCTATCATATTAGTTTATACTTGGGTATTCCAGTGAACAACTGACAATCCCTTTGTAAAATAATAAAACTACCTTCTCTAAGGTTGATATTGAGAGAAATCATTTTTTGTATACCAGTTAATATCTAACATTCTGATGTCACCCTAATATTATCTAGTACATATAGATAATATTAGGAAAATTAACATTCAACTCATGACCAAGAGAATCTGTGGTGTGTGATATAATGTTACCCGAGTTTTTTTTTCATGTTTTAACACAGAATCACCCTGTGTAAACCCTGTATTTACTAGCTGTTGAAGAATATATTAGTGTAACAAAAACAAGTGAGGAAGAAAGGGAAGTAGAGAGCATATTCTGGAATCCTTGCACACTGCGATGTAAAGCAGGATTGAGGAGAGTTATTAGTTACAGAGTAGCAATAGCCAGAAAAAAGTTTAAAAGAGATTGCTAGACGACTAGTAAATAATATAAAACTTTAGCCAGCAGAGTAAAGAGGCCTGCTCAATACTACTCTATGCCACAAAGACATGAATGCTGACAAAGAAAGTTGAGGGGATTTTGAATGTTGTGACAACAGAATATGCAGAACGAAGCAGGTAGATCATACTATAACTGATAGGTGTGATAGTGATAACAGAAAATTGACTAACATATTACAGACAGAATTGGTTTGACGTGATGAGAAGGGACGAGAAACACATTGTCAGAAAAGGAATACTAAATATTAAATTATATCAGGGTGAAGACCAGTAGAAAGACAGAAAATCATGGAAGAAAGACATACAAAAGACTACCCCAAATAGGAATTTAGACTGGAAGTGTATAAACATAAGAGAGGGAAAAACTCATTTTATATCTAACATTATTACGGAAATGTTAATGATGTCTGATCTACAACACGATGTGTGAATACTTTTTGCAGAGAAACCAATGCAAGCTATGTATCTCATACTTATGGCTGTTGGCACTGCTAAAAGAATAGAGTGGATAGTTCATGACTATCTCTAACAGGTCAGAGGTAAGTAGGCTACTTTTATTGCTGTAACTTAGATTGTAATAGCTACAGTATCAATATTTGCTAATTATGATAAATTAGACTTTATTAACCCATCGGAGTATTAATCAAAACAATAATACAGTAATAAAGGCTCATGAACAAGGATAGCAATTAAGAAATAATGAAAGAATCTTTGAAAACCAAAATTAGCACCGTAAATCATGATAATAATTAGTAATCATTTCTTTATAAATTATAAAAAACTAATATTAAAGATGTGAAAAATAAACAATCATGAGAGAATGAAAAAACAATAACACCAAAAAGATTAATAATAAAGTATAAATTGAAATAATTATAAAATCAATCATGAGGACTCATAGAAAAGGAACAATAACAGGCCCCAATCATTGTGAAAATTACTCCATATGAATCATCCACCGCACCTCTCAAGCTATTATCAATCAGAAAAGGGCAATGTGAACTTTGTATTTTTAACTGGTCATCTCATTCCCATTCCAAACCCCTACATACAATGCATCTCTTAACTCTTATCTTAAAGCACTTGGGGTTTATGGATATTCTATCATACAACACTTTTCCAAAAAACTTCACCTCTTTCTTCCTATCCAACTAACATAGTTTGGTCTTCTTCTTCCTTCCTCCCAACTTACTCATCTATTCTCTCCACACAACCAAAACACTTAAACACCCTGATTCATCTTTTTTCTTATGCTAACCTCTTAGCTGCATTTTCTTCGTTTTTCCACCTTTAACCTTTCATGTCTTCTTCATTCTCACATGCTACACAAAGGGCGCAACTCTTAGTTTCTGTTATTTTCTGTTATCCCAATTCAAATCCATGTTTCTCATTGGACGAATGGGTTACGTGCTTGCCTACCAATTTGGTAGTCTGAGTTCGCTTCCCCACTCTGCCAATACGGAATCAGAGGAATTTATTTCTGGAAATTAAAAATTCATTTCTCAATATAATGTGGTTCGGATCCCACAATAAGCTGTGGGTTCCAGTGCTAAGTAACCGATTGGTTCCAAGCCACGTAGAAGTATCTAATCCTTCAGGCCAGCCCTAGGAGAGCTGTTAAGCAGTTCAGTTGTCTGGTTAAACTAAGATATACAGTATTTACCTAGATTCAAATCCATGCTTCTCTGCCATTAGGTAAAGTCACCTCAACCACTTATACTTATATTTTAACTTTTCCATAGATACTCTGCTTGCATCCCTTATAGTTATTGGTCGACATGTTGAATCAACCACCTCCAGTTTTCCACCACACAAATATATATATATGAATAACTTGATCACGAAGTATATAAAATGTGATGCTATGTATAAAAAAAGGTTTTTGCCACAAAGGAAAAAAATGAAAAAGCGAGATAGTCAAGCACTTTCGGTCTAGTTCGACCCTTTACTCAGGCACAACTGATCTTACAGAGGAAAAACATAGTCAAAGTAGGCTTGATATCCAAAGTGACACTACAAGATTAGCAATAAGGTCAATTTCACTCTACAGAAACGAGGAAACGCCTGAGGGCAGCCACACCTTGGAGGATACACACGCGGTCAACAGCTGATTCTTTCAGAAAACAGTACATTTTGAAAAAACAAGGAGGCATATACAACTTATTATCATGAAATTTACACAAATTTTCTCCAAAAAATTATTAATAAAAAGACGAAAGAAAATCTAAATGTATCGAGTAAGAGAGAGAGGGAGAGAGAATATCGAGCAAGAGAGAGAGAGAGAGAGAGAGAGAGAGAGAGAAGAGAGAGAGAGAAGGGGGAGAGAGAAAGAGAGAGAGAGAGAAATAATAACTATATACATGTGGGACTAATTTATTAGTAGTTCATTTATTTTAAGGTCATTCATAAACATTTTACAAATATACGGGTCCAAATGGTACATTCCCAGACTAAGATTTAATCATTAGATCTAGCAATTACATAGGTATCACCCCAATTAATACAATGAGATTTTTCACTCAGATGGATAAACAGTGCATTTGAAGTCTGGGCTGTTCTAACTGAATACATATGCTGCTTAATACGTACACATAAATTTTTACGTGACTGACCAACATAAAACGATGGGCAATCCTTACAAGGAATTTTGTAAATGTTGTTATTTGTTACGGGACTATTCTTAATTAGCATATCTTTAATGGTATTGTTATAAGAGAACACTACATTAACATTAAACGATTTAAATATTGATTTTATGGTTTCAAATCCACAAAAGTAAAGTAAGCTAAGTACATTTTTAGGCATTTCTTTTTCATTAATAGCAACCCTATAAAACTTTTTGTGAGCTTTTTGATAACATAAAGAAATTAAATGAGGTGGGTAGCATAGATCGTTTCCTATCTTTTTTAAGTATTCTATTTCTTGGTCAAGATATTGTGGACTCGTGATACACAAAGCACGTAGGAACATAGAAGAAAAATTGAAATTTTAATATTAAGATGGTGGCCAGAATAAAAATGTACATATGTTAAATTATTTGTGGGTTTTCTATAAATACTGAATTTACATTGGAAAGATTCTCTCTGTATTAATACATCTAGAAAAGGGATGACATTGTTATTTTCAATTTCAACAGTGAATTTTATGGATGGCACTAAATTATTCAATTTAGACAGTAAATCATTTACATCGATACCAACAGGTAAGACTACTAAGATGTCATCTACATATCTGTACCATTTTAGGGACAAGTGTGATATTCGGGAGGTGTTGTCTTTGAAAAATTTCCATATATAAGTTTGAAAGGAGAGGTGATAAATTATGTGACTAACGGACACAGGCAATTCATGCAGCATAAGTTCATTACTTAAATATTCTAGCACAGAGTCAATAGGGACTTCTGTAAACAAGGATCATACATCAAAACTGACAAAGATGTCACTAGGGTTTAGTACAATGTTATTTAATTTTTCCACAAGATCAAGAGAATTCCGGATGTGTGAATTAGATACAGTTCCTAGTAGCGGGGATAACAATTTAGTAAGTTATTTAGATAGTTTATAAGCAATTGATCCTACAGTACTAATAATTGGGCGCATAGGTTTGTTTTCCTTGTAAGTTTTGACTAGGCCAATTATTAGTACTGTAGGATCAATTGCTTATAAACTATCTAAATATCTTACTAAAATTGTTATCCCTGCTACTAGGAACTGTATCTAATTCACACATCCGGAATTCTCTTGATCTTGGAAAAATTAAATGTACCATTTGGACCCGTATATTTGTAAAATGTTTATGAAGGACCTTAAAATAAATGAACTAATAAATTAGTCCCACATGTATATAGTTATTATTTCTCTCTCTCTCTCTCTCTCTCTCTCTCTCTCTCTCTCTCTCTCTCCCTTTCTCTCTCTCTCTCTTGCTCGATATTCTCTCTCCCTTGCTCGATATATTTATATTTTCTTTCGTGTTTTCATTAATAATTTTTGGGGGAAAATTTTTGTAAATTTCATGATAAATAAGTTGTATGCCTCCTTGTGTTTTCAAAAGGTATTGTTTTCTGAAAGAATCATCTGTTGACCGCGTTTGTATCCTCCAAGGTGTGGCTGCCCTCAGGCGTTTCCTCGTTTCTGTAGAGTGAAATTGACCTTATTGCTAATCTTGTAGTGTCACTTTGGATATTAAGCCTACTTTGACTGTTTTTCCTCTGTAAGATCAGTTGTGCCAGAGTAAAGGGTCGAACTAGACCGAAAGTGCTTGACTATCTCGCTTTTTCATTTTTTTCCTTCGTGGCAAAACCTTTATATATATATATATATATATATACTATATATATATATATATATATATATATCAATATATATATATATATATAATATATATATATATATATATATATATATAATACGTATATATATCTATATATATATATATTATATATAGATATATATATATATATATATATATATATATATATATATATATATATATATATATATATATATTATATATATATATATATACATGTATATATATATATATATATATATATATATATATATATATATAATATATATATATATACTATATTAATATATATATATATATATATATATATATATATATATATATATATATATAGAGAGAGAACAACGGAATGCACGTGTCTTGTTAAAAAGATGCGGGGTTTGTTGTGATGAGCAATACAGCTTCACAACACAAACGTCAGTCAGGATCTCGAGATCAGCTGATTCGAACGGGAAGCTGCGGTAGGCCTGAGGGCTGGAGGTTGGTCGACTGCTGCGTTGGTTGAATATACCGGTAGGTTCAATTAATTTTCAATGTAGCTGTTTGCTTATAGATGCAGAAGAAGAAATAGACATTTAGCTAGCTGATATTTTCTTGGAACTAGGCTAGCTTAGTAGTATAAAGTCGGGCGTTACTTTTGCCTGCCCTTGAAGCCGAGATGTACCTAGGTAGCTATTTAAGTATTAGGTAGCTTCGGGTGAGGCTAAGAATTCTTTTCCTTTGAAAAAGTTGCATTAGGTTTAACCCCTACACGAAAAGTTTTATAGATAGTCAATTTCTTGGTAGCAGTCTAACGTAGCCTAATGCTCAGATTTAAATGTTTTTTTATGGAAAATTTGGTGTACGGTGCAGTGGCTATAGATATCTAGGTACTACTCTAGGTCATACCTAGGTATACAGTACTACTACTAGGTTAAGGCTAGACCATGCAGGTCAATGACGTCTACCTAGAGGAAATTTCTCATACAGGTAGGCTAGTTTACTTTACATTTGAATACCTAGTTACATACCTTACAGGCTATAGCTAGCTAATGTATGGAAAAAAGTATTTCATACCTATAAAATCTTGACAATAATGTGAAGCATAGCCTAGTAGCTTCAGCATATAATTTTGCCCAGATTACCTTCTGGTATGTGTTTTTAATTGTAAATTTTTGCAGCAAACCCCTCATTTTTATGCTTCCATATATCTTAACAATTATAGGTGACCAAGACTGCAGTAAGAAATCAAGGCTTTTGAACAAGGAATCAGCATCAACAACCTAGATGTTGTGACACCAGTTTTGGTAGTCATAAATCAGTGAGTCACGGACAGGGTATAACTGGAAAACTAATGAATAGCATCAGTAGCAGCAGTGGAGCACAGTCAAAGCACAAGAAAACATTGGAAAATATATGCTTCATGTGTCATCACAAGAAAAATCTAATAGTTATGAGATCATGAAAATGGCATAACAAAAATTTTTTTAATGTATCCTAACCTACCCTCACCTAATGGGCAGCATCTTACCAGAGAACAGGCCTTGCATCCTGTGTGGACTCTCAAATTGAAAGAGTTTGGCAGTGGTACTTCCAATGTTATAAAAAATGTTAAATCCAAGAACATTTAACACAAGAGATAAAGTATGTATCAGTGATCATAGCACACCCACCTCTGAACCTTGTTCAGTCATTTTTTGGCCTTAATTAAGTTTGAATACTTGCTAAGAGAAATTATTAAGAAAAGGCAGAAATAGATATCAAAATATAAACAATACTACTGTATTTTATATTGACCATAATCTATGTTCATTCCAGGTGAAGTCCTCTGCAATTTTCCCTCTACCCCATTCATCTAGACCTCAGACAGGCTATTCACTGTCATTTAAACCTTGATCTCCAGTGAAAATGAGCAGAGGAGGAAGAGTTTTGGTATTTGTGGTTTACATTAACTATATTTAAAAGAAATGGATTGCAACTCCCTATAATGCCCTAGGGTAAAGACAG
Source organism: Macrobrachium nipponense (assembly GCF_015104395.2). NCBI lineage: Eukaryota > Metazoa > Arthropoda > Malacostraca > Decapoda > Palaemonidae > Macrobrachium > Macrobrachium nipponense. The sequence continues at coordinate 22,464,705 of NC_061096.1, forward strand.
GCTCCTATTGCTGATGTTCAAGGTTGAGGAGAAAAGCAGTGAGTAGGGAAGGATGGTGAGTATAACTGGACTTGATTGAAGAATAAATTGTCTTTTGCAGGGGGCATATTGTTTCTCCTCTCCTAGATCTCTTTGTAGGTCCAAAAGGATCATAGATGCAACATAGGTACTCATGTCAGTGAGAGGATTATCTATTTTCATATAGTAATCTCATCTTTGACCTTTACAAGGACTTTGGGCCCCCAGAAACACTCCATATTCATAAACCTGCAATTTCTTACCTTTCTCTTATCAAAACTTCTTACTCTGCTGCATTTTCTAGCTCAATTTCCCTCAATTCCTCACTTTTTGGTGGCTCATATTAGCTCACAAACTGTGCAGTAACCTTTCTGTGTTCTTATATGTTCTTAACCAAATAGATTCTTGTGACATGGTAGACTCATTCATGCCAGGTTGTCTCACATATGGCATCCAGTGATGATGGCTGCAACTCATCCCTTGCATTAATGATGTATATGATTGCATCCCACATAATGGAATTCCTACTAAACACTTTCACTATTCTGTTTGGTTTAATGTTAAGGAAGTGTACCAAATTCTTCATTATCTCCCACTATTAATGCACCATAAAGTTAGAGGTGATGCCTTGGTCAGTATTCTCATTCCAGTTCTCCAAGGCCTGGGAACATTCTGCATGAGTAGGACTTGGACAAATATTGATACAGTGAGGCTCGAGTGCTTTTAAAACATGCCAACCATTTAGCTTTAGTTAATTAATGTTATCCACCACAACTCTGAACCTTTTCAGAATAGCTACATGAATTTGCTCTTTGATTAGTATTTTTTCTTATTCCATCCTTGTTCATTAATTAATTTTATTTCCTATTACCTCCTTGCTCATGAATTAATATTATTTGGATTACCTTTAGTATACTGTGGTGATGGGATATGCTATAGAATTCTTTTCAATATGGTTTCTAGATTTTTCCTGTAAGGTTGTATGTATTATTTACTTACCTGGAGGGCTGTGTCTTGTTACTGCAGTCTCCTGTAAATTCACCTGCCTTTTGTTGAACAATCACCATTCATCTTTTTCATTTACCTTGGCAATGTGTAGTAGGTGTTTTGGTGAAATATTTTTCATTTTTTTGGAAGGTATAAAACTAAGTTTGTTTCAGCACAGACCCATTTCGTAGTTTGTTATCCTTGTTTGCAGTAGCAGCAATCTCCAGCTTATTCTCAGAAAAAGAGTCTTCCTTCCCATCTATGTATGGTATATGAAAGTGCACCTGGGTAATTGAATAACTCTAGTGGTGGAAACTGCATGCATGTTATTTCAACAAAATACTATCCAGTCCCATTTCCCAGAAAATTTGGCTTAAAAGTCTATTGTAATCATTTGTCATTAAATCTTCTCGATCTTGAATCCTTACTTTATTCTCACATTCTTTTACTTTTGTGTGGTAATTAACCTTATTTTCACTTAATTTCCATTTACTTTGTATCATATGTAGGGTTCAGCTATGTTGCCAGGTTTACCTTTATGTCAAGACTGGTCTGCCTCTTGGTGGGCATTTTATAACCATAAAATTTACTATTAGATGTATGTCTTGTTGAGGTAATTTTCATTTTTGTAAGGCTCTTCATTGTTTTCAATATGCTTAGGGAAAGCTAATTCAGTAGCAGAGATCTGTAAATTCAGGAAACTTGAAAGAGTATGTATTTTACTTTGAATTCTGGCAGAAAATTCAGCAAGGTTTTAAGGAATTAGTCGAGAATTCACAGAGGACATGCTTTAGAAACCGGAACCTCATACCCTTCCCCTCATCAAAATAGATCTACTAACTGAAGGGCAATGATTACTGTATTTGTAGTATTTTTCCATGAAGTGAGGCAGATTGTAAATTTTGTATGTATATGGCACTATACCAAACTTTACTACCAGAACACAGTTATTTGATTTTACTTCAACCATTCTGATCATTTCTTGTCACAAGCGTCTTCACTTAACAGTCACAAGCTTCTTCACTCTCTTCAATACAAATAATAGTAGTAAAAGGAAGACCTCATTTAGCCATTCAGAGCTGGGATGATTAATTTGTGAGACTAAGGTTTTTCATTGGCCTCATCCATTGCATTTCTTTGATAGAAAAAATTGAATTAATATATGAATTTTATCATAATAGTTCTGGAGACCAAACATCCTTACCGTAAATAATAGACAAAGTTATGGTTGCTTCTTCCTTTCTGATTTTTAGCTGACAGAACTGATGCAACTCCATTTTGAATGATACCTTTGTATAATGGGCAATTTCCTCATTTTGAGGTAAAATTCCACATTCTAAACCATAATTTTTTAAAATCTTCTCATTTTGCCCTAATGTGAGAGCAGCCGGCTTATTCCATGAAAGAGGTTGGGGATTGTAACAGTCATTCTCTTCTATATCAGTGTTTAATCAATCCAAGTAGCAAAGCTAACAAACTACCAGTCTTATTCTTGATCCCTTGTTAGTCCATAGAACTTTTGAGTATTATTATACATAGTCTTTCTCTGGAAGTTCTTTTGCTCTACCAGGCCTTGCCTTCATTTATTTATCCTTTGGAACAGCAACTGTGGAAGTCTTCCCTTCTAAATAGCTGTTCAGGCTATTGTAAAAAATTAGATATGTGATAAGTCAAATGTTTTTGAAAAAAGTTTTTTACCTGCAAACATTGCTTTACAGGCATTACCCCCTTCAACCCTTCTGTACTTCACTACTTGTCCATGTTACACATACGATGACTAAGTCTGCTATGTGAGTTCCACTGCAGCCTAGATGATTGCTAGATAGAACTGTAATATCTCCTCTTCTGTGTATATAGTGTCGGAACAGGAACTTTGCAGAGATACATAAGGTTTGCAAATGAAAAAATTCATGCCAACTTCACTTGTTGACAGTTGAATTACACCAGTGGGTGATCAACAACTCGTTGGACCTCATGGCTAAGCTTTGGGCAGTCTTGTTTATCATGGGAACTCAAACCTCCTACTTAAGACCTTCCTTGAGTCTGGTGGTGGTTGCCCAACAAGTTGTGTAGCTCATCAGTACCCCTGGCAGGACGGTTCATATAATGCCTAAGATGAGAATGAGTGAGATGACTGGTCTCTTCTCTTTTTTTTTCTTCGCCTTTTTACCCCTCTTCATTCCTACAGGCGGGTTGATGATTAGACACATCATACGCTGGAACTGGCTTGATGCAGGTGAGTTCAACAGACTTACTGTTACAGCACTTCTTTGTGTTCCTTACAACATCCAAATCTGCTTCTCAGTAGCATATACGTACTCATCTGTCCAGCAAGGGGAGTGAGGAGTAGTGACAAACCCTTAGCTTAGGGCCAACATGGTTTTTGCTTGAACAGATATATAGTTCTTTTGTCTTCCATGTATGCAATGAATCTTGACATGTTACATTGTATGTATTTACTCCCAATGAACTGAGTTTTAGATACCCATATATCTAACCTCTCACAGGCTTAGACCCTCTTCTTTAGAATTCTCATTTCTAAGAAGAGTGGCCAGGTGTGCCATACCTCCAGACAGTTCAGGATTCTCATACCTCCCCCCAAGTATGAGAGTATCCTATTGTTAATACCAAAGGCTTGTTTTGCATATGAACAAATGACAAATTTGAATTAATTTGTATTTTTCATAGCTAACAAACCTGAGGTCTTAACATTGACTGCTCACCTCTATCCACCCCTCTTGTTATCCTGGGTTGGAAGAAAAGACTAAATGCATCACAGGGTTCAAGTGTGATCGCTGACCAGCATCCACTTCATCTATGCTTTAGATGCCAGACCATAAATTCCTTGCGTATACAATTTTTTATTGTTTTTAACCAGTTTCCAGCTGGTCCCAGATTTATCTTAAGGTTTGTTAGCTACGAAAAATACAAATTAATAACAAATTTGTCATTTCAAAATTAATTTTTCTACTATTATTATTCTCTTCCCATCCCCTCTGTTTTAATTTGCTGAGGTAGAGGAGAGAAAGGGTCCTCTCCTCAGTGGAGAAATACTCATCCAGCATAGATAGTGCTTGAGACCTACATTTTAAGGGGTTGAAGTAAGGGTATATAATAAAATGTTTGCATTACTGATGCAAAAATGTGTAGTTTAATTTATTATGATGGCATAGCTGCTGTTCATCCTCAAAGGAGTTACTCTCATGGTCCCTAGAGGGCTCCATAAGATGAACCAACCAATTTCCAAGAATTCTGTTCTAGTTGGTCCCAGCCAGTATAGTGCATGTTGACACTGATAAGAATACAGTGGAACTCCTGTATTCGTAGGGAATGCGTTCCAGATCCCCGCAAATATCTAGAATCCGTAAATACTTAGAACTCCTATAAAAACTCAAGAAAAACCCACTAAAAATGCTTATACCCGTTTTATTTTAATAGTTTTATAAAAAAAAATGCATTTAATCATGAAATTTATATCAAAATACAGTAATTTGTGGATATTTCTCATAGAAAAATTCAGTGAATAGGTGAATTTCCCGTGAATAATAGGTAGATGTGGTCATACAGAAAACTGCAAATATGTGATTCCATGAATGTCAAGAACGCAAATACAAGTGGTCCACTGTATTATAGGACTCGAGACAAGAGGTCTCTTTCTCGTGTACAGCAGCTGCCCAGATTTTTCTTTGTCTTAACTTACAGATGTGGCAACTGTGCATCACATGTCATCCACTATCATGGTAACCACACACTGCGCTAAACTATATACTACTTATAAAGCTAAGTGAATAGTTTTCAGTCCCAGTGAAAAATTTAGTTTTTAAAAAATTTTGTAACAGGTAGCCTATTTTGTGAAAGTTGGAAGCCAGTGCCAATAGTGATGTCATGGCTTCCACAAGGCGAGAGTTAGCTTCGATTTGAGTGTTACAGCACATTCTTAGTTAGCTAACAAACATCGTTTAATTTTATTGAAGTAATAATTTTAAAACAAAGATCATTGGTATATGGTCTTTTATGTTAGTTATCTTGAGCAACTACTTAGTAGATATGCTAGTCTACTTCTATTTTGTTTTGATTAGTAGTAGCATAACCATTCATATATGCTACCACTGATAACATCAAGCACAACCATAACTGGCTTTTGACAGTACGTACTCAGCTTCCAAACCTTGGTATTAAATAAACCAATTGGTTAATTTTAATATTTAGTTACCAAACTGAATAGCTTTGTGTAATAATGTTGCCCAGTTAGCATTAATATGTAGTAAGGAACTAATATCAGATTACATGATGTTTTCCTTCATGGACCTACTTTTAGCAGGTATTCCTCCGCCGATAGTGGCGTCACTAGGAAAACGTTGATGATGTCTGTTTGCCTACTTAATTATTAAACCTTTCCATTTTCATATATAATGGGCATTGAAATTATACTTAATTTATATGTACTTAACTTATTAAAAATTTAACTTTTGGCAAAATATATTCATTTAAGTACTTTTATGTAGCCTACAACTTTACTTCTGTGATTAGCTTAGGCCTGGTAAACAAATTACATAGATTTACAGTACATATTCAGTCAGCTTGATTTTACTTTTAAGGCAAAATTTGTGTAGGATTATATAGTTTCATACATAACTAGTACTTTCTCAGAAGAAAAAACCCATTAGTATAAGGGCCAACAGTACACAACAATATGGCTACATAACTATGCCAAAATTAACCTAATTTATATTAGTTGTGCTTGGGTTAGTACAAATAATAGAAGTTCACTCTCGACGTGGTTCGGAAGTCACATAAAGTCGTTCCCGTTGCTGAATAACCACTGGTTCCTTGCAATGTAAAAATGCCATACAAACAAACAATAATTAGCTGTCTAATATTTTGTGAGAATATGTAAATTTAAGACAAGGCTTATGGTAGAAATTATGAACATAATTAGTACTGCACTTACAATGATAGATCCACAGCACCCATGCATCTGGTGTCCAGTCTGTCCCTTAAGACGCTCCTGATTGGCTGTTGATAAGCCAATCACAGGGCTCGAAACTCATCAGTGTCTGGCAAAACTTCACATAGTTAGTATCTACTTCCGACCTCGCCTGATGGATATGTCTTTCTAAAGTTATAATTTTTATTACACCTCAGTTTTACCTGAAGAAAAGTAGTAGTATATCCCAATTTTATCATTAAACATTGTCAAGCCAGTGATTTAGTGATTATAATGATATAGTATAAGAATTATGAAAAATATTTGTAAATAAAATATATATATATAATATATATATATATATATATAATATATATATATATATATAGAATATATATATATATATATATAAGATATAATGCAAGACCCACATTACGTGTGACGCAGTGAATTGCTTGGTTTGCCTTTTGCTATTGGGTATGGTCCATACCACCTACCATGAACACAGCCCTTGTAGGAATAAAGGGGAATATGGTTGTTTGCCAGACATGTAAGAAATTTGTAACATGTTCCTGGCAACAAGTTTTAATAATGAAACAAAATGCTTTAAGCTGTCTTGTTGAGTTCTAGGTATCAGTAAGGGTATGGAAGGAGGAGACTACTTCCTTTCAGAAAATTCTGGCAGAGTATATTTCCCTCCATTTCCGAGCAGAATCTATGTTTGGGCCAAAACCTGAAAGCTTCCGTTCCTAGTACAGGCAGTCCCCATTTATTGGTGGCCTTGGTTATCGGCGATCCAGTGTTATGGCACTTGTCTAGCAACAATGATAACTTAATTTTCGGTGCTAATATGTGCCTATCCGTGGCTACTGACACCGACCCTCGCTTATCAGTGCCGAGTCTCGGTTATAGGCAGCACAGAGCCCAAGTTATCAGTGCCGATAACTGGGGATCAGTGCTATTATCGCCAATTTTCAGTTATTGTCATGCCGTTGGGAAAAGAACCCTGCTGATAACCGGGGGCTACCTGTACCTCCCAAATAAACTCCACTGATGGAGAAAAGGAGTCGTTATTTGGGGAGATGTTCCTTTTATTGGACATGAAGCGGATATTGCCACTGATGCTGCCCTCCTGAACCCAGAAGGACCCAGGACACAACTTTCAGTTGTAGTACATGAGAGAGATACGTCAGATAAAAACTCTCCCATGCAGCAATCAAATAATGAAGGGGACCCTAATAGGGTCCACCTAACCCTATCTCAAGTGTGTGTATCTTATGTGGGATATAATGATTCATCCAAGATAGCTGATCTTCTGTTGCCGGGCTGTCACAATATGGGTGCCTGGGCACAATCAAATGACACAAGCTCCCCTAAAAGGGAAATAATGCTTGCTGACAATAGAACTGTACAATATATGTACGTTCACCTTGGAAAAGGGGATTCTGAGAAGCAATGGACTAGGGAGTTTTCCTCTTACTAAACCAAAGAAGATTTGTTTTGACTCAGTTACACAAGACTCCAGTTGCCCCTAAAGGATCCTTCCAACAACAACAGAACAAGTGGGCAAAGATGCTCATACCAGGAAAAATAAAAGCTACATGGAATGCCTATTAAAGACAAGCAAATGGTATGATTGGGAGCTGTCTTCTGCAGCACAGTTTAAATGTATCCTAAATGGGCTGGGTGGAAATGGTCTTATGCTGAAGGCTCTTTTAAAGGGAACCATAGAGAAATATATACTTATTTGCCACCAAGCATGTCTATTCACTATCCCCAAGGATTCCTCCAAGTGGAGGGTGATCGTCAACCCATCAAAATTGAACAAACACACTGTTTGCACAGTTTACAGATGTTCAATCATTCCGCAAGAGACCTGGACCATTTTTATAGATCTGAAAGATGCATACTGACACATCTCTATCACCATTCCCTTTCGCCCTTCTTAGGTTTCCAGATAGGGAAAGGTAACGTACAGATTCAAGGTCATGCCCTTTTGGTTAAACATTGCCCTAAGGATCTTTACAAAATAACCAACAGTAGTTGTCCAGGAACTCAGAAAAGAAGGAATTCAACTGGTAGTATACCAAGATGATTGGCTAATCTGGGGCCCATCAGAGAAGAGTGCTTATGAATCCTAATAGTGGTAGTTGACAGGCTCCAATCAAAAGGCTTCCTAATAGTATATTGAAAAAAATCCTGCCTTACTCTTCACAGCTAGTTGTCTTTCCCCACCAATACCCAGAACAAAATAAGAAAGGAACTAAAAAGGTTCCTTGCACTGCCCAGCATTTCCAGATGTCAGTTGGAGCACATAATGGGCCTGTTACAGTTCGCATCTGTGGTAGACCCAATCCTCATATACACCTAAACAATTTAAACAAATTCTGACTATCATTTAAAAAAAAAAAAAATTGTGATCGAGGGGGTTTCTGGCAAAATAGGTCGCCCTGATTCTTCCATCTGTACAGGTGATAATACAGTAATACCATGATCTTAGGTGATTTGAGTTGTGCAAATTCACAGACATGCAAACTTTTCATTGGAACCTAACTAATTGGCACATATGAGTTTTTTCAGACACATGACATTTGTGAAATCCTCAAGAAACCCTGCAGAAGTGTTTATGTTTATTTTTGAAGTAATTTACATATAAGTTTTCATGCATTTATGTAAAAAATCTGTATGAAAAATTATTTTTATTTTTGTACATGCATAAATATGATACAAAGGTAATTACAGCATGTACAGTTAGTGTAATTTTACAAGATGTGATACCCATTTGGACACTTACTACCCTTTTTAGTGACACCCCTACAGAAAGTGTTTGTTTAATTTTTTAAGTACAGGCAGTCCCCAGGTTATGATGGGTTCGGCTTACGACGTTCCGAGGTTAAGGTGCTTTTCAATTATATTCATCAGAAATTATTTCCAGGGTTACGGCGCCTACAATGCTGCTCTGGCTGAAGAAATATGACACCAAAAATGCAAAATACTCAATGTTTGATGGTTTTTTTTATGAAAAATGCAATAAGAATGCAGTTTACATAGTTTTGAATGCACCCAAAGCATTGAAAGTAAGTTTGTTCATGAAACTTACCTGACAGATATATATATAGCTGTATTCTCCGAAGTCCGACAGAATTTCAAAATTCGCGGCACACGCAGTGGGCGGCCAGGTGGTAGTACCCATTCCCGCCGCTGGGAGGCGGATATCAGGAACTATTCCCATTTTCTATTCATATTTTTTCTGTCGCCGGTCGGTAAACAACTGTTTACAGACCTCCGCCTAGGATTTTGAAACTTCATTAGCCGCTTAAGTATCCTAATTATTCTTTCGATTATTGACTTGGATTTGTGGCTAGGCATACGCTATCGTAAATTTTTTCATTGCATTTGATGTCTGAAGCTAGTTAGCCTAGTTTCAGACTTTGTTGTCTGCATGGGGTAAGGTGAGGCTACCGGAACTTTCGGTAGACACTCGCTTAGTATATATGACGTTTACATGTTTTCTTTGCATAAGTTCAATGTAATTAGTGTAATGTGTGACTGATTACGGAAGAAGTAGGATTCATGTACGCATTTTAGAGCGTGTTAGAATCAGGAGTTTTCCTCCACAGTAAACAGAAGTTAGAAATAATGAACCTTCTAACCACCTGTAGATTTTATTTTGCCTAACCCTGTGGTATGGCTTACGGGCCTAGAAGAAGTGTCTGCTAGAGGATTACATCAAGTAATCTTAGACTAAAAGTGCTCGCTCTCCAATCAGTGTGTGAAGTGTAGTGCCCCTTTGTGTTGTGGAGGGGGCGTCAGATCGGCCCCATAATGCCTCTAGGCCTGGACCTCTGTCGGACTCCCAGGACTCAGGGAGAGGGCATGTCGAAAGCCGCAAGAGGGTACGGGGGCTCCCCACCGATCTGGCGTCCCTTCGGCAGGACCTGTTGACGATTCCCAGGCTGCTAAAGATCGTGCACGTGCACGAATCTTGAAGGATTGCTTCTCGTCCTCCGAGGCGTCCTCCCCGCGCAAGGGTTGGAGCTCTCGGAAGGACTCGCGCCCTCTAAGAAGCTTTAGAGAAGAGACGCTTCACGTCCTCTCTCTCGTTCAGGAGGGAACGTCAGATCGGCCCCCATAACGCCTCTAGGCCTAGACCTCTGTCGGACTCCCAGGAAACCAGGGAGAGGGCATGTCAAAAGCCGAAGGAGGGTTACGGGTTTTTCATGCTGATCTGGCTTCCTTTCGGCAGGTCCTGTTGTCGCTTCCCAGGCTGCCGAAGATCGAGCATGTGCACGAATCTTGAAGGATTGCTTCTCGTCCTCCGAGGCGTCCTCCCCACACAGGGGTTGGAGCTCTCGGAAGGACTTGCGCCTCCTTAAGAAGCTCTCGTCACGAGAGGATGAAAGAGTCCTGTGCCCTGTCAGGGCTCTCAAATTTTATTTACTTAAACGAAGGAAGTAAGAGGTCCTTCGGGTAATTTGTGGTGCTCAGAAGAGACCACATTTACCCTTTTCGAAGAATGCACTGGCTCTTTTCCTAAGGGACATATTAAGGAGGCTCATTCATCTTGCCAGAAGAGTGATTTGAGCCTCCTGCGAGATGAACGCTCATTATACATTATTAAGGAGGCTCATTCATCTTGCCAGAAGAGTGATTTGAGCCTCTTGCGAGTGAACGCTCATGAAGTTAGAGCTGTTTCAACCTCGCTAGCATTCCAAAGAATATGGTAATCAAGGACATTCTTGATTCCACCTTTTTGGAGGAGCAACTCAGTATTCGTCTCCTCTCCTCATGGCGCTCCGTATACGTTATGTAACGTTCGCTTTACTTCGAAAGAGCATAAGTTTGACGTCCGGCAAGCTGCTTTGCACAGTCAAACAACTTATGTCTCTGGTTCGGCATAAGAAGGGCAATTTAGACGTGAGGAAGCTTTTGGAGGTGCTCGACGTCCTATAAGTAGAGACATTCTCCAGTACGCTCGGCAAGCACCTTGCGAGGGTGTCTTTTGGACGCTCGGCGTTCCTGTGCTGAGGGCGTTTCTGGAGATGTTCTTTTGCATTACTAAGACGCAAGTTGCCGCACAGGCGGCCAATGTCTTTTGTAAGAAGGTATGAAGGTCTTAAGCCCGTCTTGAAGACGAAAGCCGTATGTCTTCCTTTAGTGTTCACACACTTCAGGAGCAGCGTGCGGCTCTCCATGGAGACTCGCATGAGGACGTCCCTTGAAAATATTCAACGTCATCCGCAAAACGCGGTTCGTCATAACATTGAGATGTTGGCAAGGTCGCTCGCCAGGACGCCTCTTGGCGGGCCTTGCATGCTTCAGCGCTTATGAGGACGCTTTTGTGGACATTCGCCAGGACGCTTCGGTGGAAGCTCGACAGGACGCTTTGCGAGAGAAAAGACTTGTAGACAGCGTCTTATTTGCTGTTCAGGACGTTTCTTAGGACGCTTGACGCTTTCTAAACGCTCGTCAAGAGGAGGTTTTTTCAAGACTCTCCACAGGACATTCCTTTACAGAAATTTTTAAAGAAGGATTCGGAGTTAGCGGAGAGACATACCCGAATTTTTTCTTCGATCCCTCTTGCCTCTTCATCGATTTCTCTGAGAATCGGGAAGATTATATACTCGAATTCCTGGGTGACTTTCGGTCATGTTAAAGGGTTTTCCCCTATTAGCAAACTGCCAATTGTTTTGTTAAGTAAGGACGTTTTCCCCATTGTCAAGATACTAAACGTTTTGTCATTTTAGTGGGGGACCCCTCATAAATGGGGTAGTTCTCTTTGACATAGATTTTAATGTTTTTATCGTTAAGCGGATAAACTCATTAACAAATTTCGGAAGAGCTCTCATTCATTTTCAGAGGCTCATCCGGGGAGAATAAGAAAAAGACTTGTAGACTAGATCCAGGAAGTCTTATGTCCAATATCATAAGAACATTGAACGGTCCTTTCGATCCTCGGTTCTCTCTTGATGATCTCTATTCGAATATTACTCCCTTTTCTTGGCAAGAGTCTTGGCAAAGAATCAAGGAGTTCTTTTAAAAAGTCTCATTCATTAGAACGTGGACAGTCGTTTTCCTTTCTTTCTCTCTTCCTCGTCGAGGAAAGATGTAGTAGAGAATTCGATGTTCAAATTACTACAATACTTACGTAGTTTATCTTTGCGTCATTTTGCTAACGCATGGGTCAAGTCATATACGCATATCGTATTTACCTCTGCGGATAGAAGCCGAAAGAACTGTTGTTCTAATGTATTTAATTGTCACTCCCTTCAACCTTCCAAGAGTTTTCGGAGTAAGAACAACTCTTCAGGTATTGTTACGACAACACCAACTCAGCTTCTGTATTTAGCGAATTTTGTTTCGTTTAAATATGCCTGCTTGAGAGTTTCCTTTTGCTCGATAATTTCATACCCATCCCTTCGTAAAAGGAGTAGCTGGCAACTCAGGCAGATAGTGCGAGACGAAGAACAAGGCTGCTGTTACTGTGATCTACGCAGTACCGGCTAGCTCGGTGACATGCGAGGTTGGTTACGTCTCTCTCCCTTGCGGGAATGGCTGAATAAGCCGTCTCTCTGCCCTACAATCATGGATTTTAGCCTCGGGTTGAGGAAATTTCTAGTAATCTTGAATGAACACGCCTTCCGTTTACTTAGATAATTTCAACAAGATATCTCTTATACTTGTTCGGTGCGGGTTTACCGCACGGTAACAGAATTCTGTACGAATCTACCGCGGCATAGCACTATAATAATGCTCTCCTGCTTATGCAAAGCGCAGCCTTATTTAGGGAAGGAAGCAGGCTGAGTGAGGGAATGGATGAGTTTGCTGGGGACCATTTCCTCGCTGGAGAAGCTTGTTTTCCCTGAATAAACAGCAATTCAGACCTCTACATTTTTTCCTCACAAAGAAATTGGAATAACATCAAAGATCTAGTAATGATTCTAATTTTCTCTCAACGGCTTGAGGATCACCTCGGGTGATAGCGAGAGGGTGCCAGACATCCGAACAGAGGAACAGATGTTCTGGCACATTGTCTGAAAGAATTGGAAGCCAAACTGGTCGGCTCTCCAGTTCCTCGAAGGGTGAGTTTGGATCGAGTGGCCCAAATCATCTCGGATAATTTCTCAGCTCTCTCATAGCTCAAGAAGAGAGAGTTGGTTATGGGCTTGGGCACGGAACGTAACGATCCTCAAGAGGTTCGTTAAACTAGTGCACGTCCGTGCACGTCTTCTCGATCGAAGGCAACAACTACTGACGTCTGAGTAATCCTCACTTAGAAGTATGTCGAAAGTTGAGGAGAGACTGAGGGCGTCCTTTCGTTAAGTTTTTCGTAATATTGAAGACGAAGGAGCTTCCTCTTAAGTTGTTCCCTTATTCATGATCCTAGAGGATTAGCTTTAGTCTCCACATGTTGGCCTCTAAGAGGTTGGATTCACAGAGGTCAGGTAATTCAGAGAATTGTCCAAAGACCCTTCCGAGAGAATCGTGTAATCTAACATCGTCACTTAGTGAAGTATCTAATATCTCTCCTCTCTGAGTCTGAAGGCGTTCAGACTATCGAGAAGCGATAAGATCTTCAAGATTAATGGCAGTCTCTTGGCCAAGGCAAAGCAGTGCTGCCTATTTTCAGTGTTCAATCGGAGGGGGCCGTTTCTGGAGATAGTGAAGGGAAATGACTGTTCCTCCACCTCGACCTCTGTGAATTTCTTTATGGTTCTATCTTTCCGTATGAAGTATGAGATAAGCTAGAAGTCCTAACTATTGTAGAATATGCAAATATGTTGTTGATGGCCTCTAGGCTCAGAGATTCGGTTCTGTCAAACAACAAAGCTTCACGATCTTTGAGGTCTGGGGAGATCTTGAAATTCTCTGGATCGCAGGTTCTGGCATGGGACTTAGACGTAGTCTGAGTTTCTGATGCCAAAAGCATTTCGAACCTATCCTTTCTGCGAACTTAATACACGTGACCAGAAAGGCTAACATTCTAACCGCTCTAGCCACGGCAAAAGAGGGTTAGTGAGGTTTTAGCCATCATCAGAGGTTTTAACTTTAAAGGACATAATGCGGTCTGTCCTCTAAGCCTTCCGTTCTTGAGAAAAACGAAAACCTGTCTAACCCTTGACCCGAAGGCTTGGAGACCAAGGGTATGGCACAAATTATTGGGCAAGGGCATTAGAGAGTCCTGTGCCCTGTCGGGTCTCTCAAGTTTTATCTTGATAAAACTATAGAAAGTCGAGGTCAACGGACAATCTGCGGTGTTCCGTAAAAGATCAGACTGGTTCATGTCCAAGAACACCCTGGCATTATAGTCAAGGAGTTCTTTTAAGAAGTCTCATTCATTATGTTTGCATAAAGATTTGAGATTTTTTCTTAATATGAATGCTCAAGAGGTGACGCGGCCTCGGAAGCATTTCAACAGAGCATGACACTCAGTAACATCCTGAGTGCCACGCTTTAGCGAAGCAACTCTGGGTTCGCTTCACACTCCCGACAATCTGCGGTGTTCCGTAAAAAGACCAGACTGGTTCATGTCCAAGAACACCCTGGCATTATAGCCAAGGAGTTCTTTTAAGAGGTCTCATTCATTATGTTTGCATAAAGATTTGAGATTTTTTCTTAATATGAATGCTCAAGAGGTGAGGGCGCGGCCTCGGAAGCATTTCAACAGAGCATGACACTCAGTAACATCCTGAGTGCCATGCTTTAGCGAAGCAACTCTGTGTTCGCTTCACACTCCCGACGGGATGTGAAGACGACATTTCAGATCCGTAAGTCGCTAGGACCATACATATCCGTAGATATATTATTGGGGGCAGGAAGCAACACGAATCCTATCCGATAGAAAAGGGATAGGTGTGCTTTTAACTTTGAAGGGTTGGTCGCTTGAGGCGCGTTCCTTTTCTTTAGCCTAGAAGTTATGGAACTAACTTTAATAGGTTAGGTCAGGTGGTGGTTTTAGCTTCGGTGCCCTCAGAAGTATGGTCATATGGTCTAGTCACATTGTGGTCACGCCCCCGTTGACAGATCATCTAGAGCGCACCAGCATTACAGGTCTCTACCTCGCTGGCAACTCTAGTAACGCAGAAGCAGACTTTGGTGACAGTAATCACGAAGTCGGCTATGCTAACAGGTGAGGAACCAAGATGTATATCGTCTACTTAATTTAGTTTCCCAAAAATCCTATTCTGTCTCTTCCCACCATCCGAAGGTGGGATTCAGCTATATATATATCTGTCAGGTAAGTTTCATGAACAAAATGTTATTGTTATAATACAATTAAGTTTGTTCATACTTACCTGGCAGATATATATAATTAAAGTGCCCACCCACCTCCCCTCAGGAGACAGTGGCACTGATAAAATATGAATAGAAAATGGGAATAGTTCCTGATATCCGCCTCCCAGCGGCGGGAATAGGTACTACCACCTGGCCGCCCACTGCGTGTGCCGCGAATTTTGAAATTCTGTCGGACTTCGGAGAATACAGCTATATATATATCTGCCAGGTAAGTATGAACAAACTTAATTGTATTATAACAATAACATGTTTTCTAAGGATTTTTGACGATGTTCCGGCTTACAACGATTTTCGTCTTACAACGCATCTCAAGAACGGAACCCCCGTCGTAACCCGGGGACTGCCTGTACATGTATAAGTTTTCATTCTTTTCAGTGTAAAATCGGTAAGGAAAATTTGTATATTAGGTACTTATATTTTTATACATAAATATGATACAAAGGCATTACAGGTACTGTATTATGCCCATTTGCAAAGTCTTTGTCACTAGGACTACACGAATTTAAAATAAGGTTGTTCAGTCACGCTGGTTTGATAACTAAGAGTTGTATTAGTGTCGTTCTGTGAAAATGACTTTGTTAACCTTGGAGAAAAGTTTTGTTGCAATCTGTATTACTTGTAATTACAGCATGTACAGATAGTGTACTTTTACAAGATATATACCCATTCACAAAGTTACTGCACTTTACAAAGATGTGATACCCCTGCAGAAAGGGTTTGTTTAATTTTTTAAGTATTTTATTATAAGTTTTCATGGTTTTCATGCTTTTGAGTGTAAAATTGGTATGGAAAATTTTTATTACAGTCCAATATTTGTAATGTGCATATCTCTCTCTTTCTCTCTCTCTCTCTCTCTCTCTCTCTCTCACAGTTAGTGCCATTTTTTCTCTATATGTGTTTACCTGTACAGCATACATAATTTTGAATTGATTGAATTTCACCTTTACCCTCTACGAACATTACATACATGTTTTCTTTATTATTTTATTGAATTGTATACAGGCAGTCCCCGGGTTACGAAGGTCTCGGCTTACGACGTTCCGAGGTTACGACGCTTGTCAATAAATATTATTTCCAGGGTTACAACGCATGTTCCAGGGTTTCAACGCATGTTCCAGGGTTACGACGCCTACAACGCTCATCTGGGAGATGAAATATGACACCAAAAATGCAAAATAATCAATATTTGAGGGTTTTTTTTGATGAAAAATGCCATAAGAATGCAGTTTATATAGTTTTCAATGCACCCAATGCATTAAAAGTAAGGTTTTCTTAGGATTTTTGACGATGTTCCGGCTTACAACGATTTTCGGCTTATGACGCGTCTCAAGAACGGAACCCCCATCGTAACCCGGGGACCGCCTGTACCTTTGTTATGACTGTAACTTATGAAGCTTACCTAGTGACAAAGAAAACCTCTTTTACTCTTGAATGAAAAAGAAAATGGCATCCCACGAGTTAGGGGTAACATTAGTATGCGTACATACCTACTGCAAATGCGCTAGTGTGGCAAATATAGTACCCGTTACGATACTGTACGTACTCTTATTTTTATGTCAACCACTTAATTCTTTTTTAAGGGTAATGCATTAAGCTCATTTTCAAATTGAATTACAGCAAATTTAATTTCATTTAAAAGTTAGCTTAATACATACTTTGGGAGCATTGTTAGGGTCATATTTAGTGTTTAAACTGTAGAAATAAGCATTTAGTATTAGCATTTTTAGTATTGTACCAAACCAACGCAATTCTTCACCTTGCGTAAGTTCAAGGTATTACTGTACACACGAATGCCTCCTTGACAGGTTGGGGAGCCCATTGGGTGGATTGTCAGGTAGCACGGACGTGGTCACTTGCTCTGAGGAAGTGTCATATCAACTTTATAGAGCTAATGGCTGTCTTCCTATCTCTTAGAAAACCGAAACCTCCAAAAAATGGATACACATTTTGTTGGTCCTAGATAACAAGACTGCAATGTCCTGCATCAAGAGGTCGGGCTTGAATTCATGTTCTCTCAGTGCAGTATTGCTATCCATTCTTTGGATGGCGCAAGCAAAGAAGTGGTGCTTGTCTGCAATTCACCTCGCAAGGTGTTTCAGTGTAATAGCAGACCCTCTATCAGGGGATACAACAGCCTTGACCAAGTGGATTTTAAACAATCATGCTTGTCAGTTACATTATTACCAACATGCTTCAATATCCTGAAGTGGACCTGTTTTCCACTTGTCAGATCATCAAATTCTAGTGTACATTTGTGTCTCTGAACCTGGACAATCAAGTAATAGCAAGTGATGCATTCCTACAAGACTGGAACAAATGGAAGACAATAGTATGTATACTTTTTTCTTCCATTGTCCTAGATTTTGAAGTTTTGAACAGACTTCTAACTTTCAATGGAACCTCTTACTTAACAGCCCTAAATTAACTGAAGAGGCATTAGTTCCTGTTGCTTCAACAACAGACGAAGAACTAAATTCCATTATTTTCCTGTGTTCTATCCTAGGTAGTAGGAAGGAAAGTCATCTGCGCACTCTCCTTGCTGAGCTAAGACCTTCAAGTGAATTTTTAAAATCTTGTCAACCATGAAAATTATCCACCCAACTGCTTGGTACCTAATGCTAAAACTACAGACATCATCTCTTTGACAGTATTAGTCTGTATGGAAAGTATGTTTAAATTATATCCATACTAAGAGCCCAGTTGAGATCTCTGTTGAAATACAACATAGTATATGCTGCAAAAGACGATCTTCTTGGCTGCTTTTGCATCTAAAGCCTGTAATTGTGAACTGGGCTTTCTTAGATGGGCACAATGCTGCATTACTCATACAGCTAACTGTTATTTATTATTGCCTCGCGACCCATCATTCCTGGCCAAGAATGGGAACCCTTTAAAAATAAAATCTCATATTCTGATAAGGAAATTCAATTTGTCAAATAAAACTTATGCATGGTTCAAGCACTTATGTTTCACCAAGAAGTCATGGCACACATCTCAGAAGGTCTGATTTTTGTACATTCTAGCTCAACAAACCTTTCCATCTACACGGGCTGAGAATATTGTGATGCCCCATATTAAAAAATGCTTTTACCTGAGTATTTTAATAGTTTAATCATAAAAAAGTGCATTTAGTCACAAAAATTATATGAAAATATAGTAATTTGTGAATATTTCTCAGTGAAAAATATACTGTGAATAGGAAAATTTTCCGTGAATAATGGGTATATACGGTCCATAGAAAATTCTGCAAATAAGCGAGTCCTCGAATAACGGGGGTCTATTGTAGTCTTAATTCATTATTGCCACAAGCTCGAATAAATTTTACTACACTGTGTATCAGTAGGTGGTATAGAAAGTCCTGATCCCATAGGCTCTACAGTGGAAAACCAGGGATCTTTTTGATGTGCAGGATATGCTAAGATATCGCTGGGAAAACGGCATCAATACTGTGACCAAACCCAGCATATTTAGGTAAGTCACTTTAGAATTACATCTTAATAATCGTGAGTTCATGTTTAGTTTCATGTTCTTTGTTGCCAAACTCTTAACATTGGACAAAAATTTTATCTGGGTTGCTGGGTTTGAATTTTAAGAGCTTAGCTTGTCAATTTCTTGAACAAGCTCCTTTGAGGATGAACAGCAGCTACACTATCAAAAGACAGGTTTTAATGTAGGACAAACCAATTTTTGTTAGCTGCTGTGAGTCCTCAAGCCCACCCACTTTGATGAGAAGGCATGGAATTTGGGTGAATAGTTATCCAGCATAAACCCGAAAGAGATGAGAAAATTGTATTACAAAGAAATAGTAGACAACATGGGATGTGCAGTGCCACATCTACACATTAAGATAAGGAAGAATCTAGGTAGTTGCTGTAGACAAGAGAAGAGCCCTCTTGTCTTGAGTCCTATATGTACTCTTATACCAGTCGAGACCAACTAGAAGAGAATTCTTTGAAATTGGTTGGTCTATCTTATGGAGCCCTCTAGGGACCATAAGAGTAACTCCTTTGAGGACTAACAAAAATGGGTTTTCCTTTGTCAAATCCTGTTTTTCTTTTTATTTCAGCTTTGAATTTACCGAGTGTCAAGCCATATACGCATTGTGTCTGAGCTTTGGAAATGTTATGAAGTTTGTTATTTGTTGAAAACTGGAGTTCTCAGACATCATCACATCTTTGTTTTGGAAGATAAACGCTCAAGCATTTGGATTTTGACCAAGTGAGAAATTGTTGGAGATTAATTAGCAGTTTGTGATACCTGATGCGCCTTTCATAGTTTGTTTTTGTGAAACCTTAAACTATGTAAAAAAAAAAATGGAGATGCAAGTACAAATAATATGTCAGTTTATTTTCATGTTGAAAAACTTTTAAATCTACATTTACCAGTGTCCATTGTTGTATTGTATGTATAATGAATGTGTTAACATTATACATTAATCTTCTTGTGTTTATGTTACTTTGTTATATATTAAGGTTGTTATATGTTCTCCTTCTAACGCTCAATCTAACATGATTCTGTCTCAGAAGTGGTCAGTGTTATGTAAAATCTTTCCATGAACTTGATACAACTCATGTAAAGTTTATGTGGAAAGTTTTTGATTCTTAATCCTGTCTGCATCTACTTTTTCTTAAAAGGACATTTAACCATTGGCATTTTTTGGAAATGGCTATTTTTATGCCATTTAGGATTCCAAAGGTATGTGTGTTTAATTCAATGGGATTAAGAATGTTCCCCATGGATTGTAATGATGCTGTGCAAGGTGACCTGTTTCTTTTTTTTGTACATTTTTATTCATGGAATAAACATTTCATTTTTCATGACTATACTAAAGTGTTATCCTGTGATGACTAATCAGGGTTAAGTTAGTCTGAAATGTAATCTGTCACAGTGTTTTACCTTTTTTTTTCATGGTACAGTGTGTTCAACTTTATTTAACTTTGGGTATTGAGACACTTACATGCTTATCATAATACTGTATGTCTCAAGATTTCAGTATTAGAATTGTATTTCTTTGTTATACTGTTGGGGTGAATGAATGGGGTTTCAGAAGAGGCTGGGAATAGAGTTCTTTATAACTGAAAAAGTATAAATATCCCAGAAAGCAAATTATGTTAGTAATGTTAAGAATCATGATCTCATAGTTTTAATGAGGAAGATATTTTATTTTTTTATATTATAACTACAGTGGAGTCTTCCTGGTTGTGGTTATCCTTTTTGCAGTGTTTTTCCTGCAAGATATCTATGCAAAATTTAATCATTGCTTGAAGCTCATCATGTTCTCATTTGAAATTTTTATTTACGTTATCACTTGCACAAACAAATTGTACATAAAACAGTTACTTAATCTTCGAGTCTTTAGTTTCATTGCATGTAAGACTGTTCTCAGTAACTTAAGGATGTCTATGAACTATTAATCAAAAGTTGTTTCAGGTGCAAGCATTCATAAGATTCATGTACAGATGTTATATCCTTTTAAGATTTTTATATCATTCTGATTCTGTACTCTTTACAGCAAAATATTTTAGTATATTTGCCAATTTAAACTTATTTGGATATTCTCAGTAATAGGGAAATCAGAATTTCAGATCACAGTGCACAAATGCTTCCAGGTTTTATTACCATAGATAATACCATGTATGAGTGTGATTTTTTTCTCATGATTTCCTTGTATGTAGGTACTGGAAATAGACAATATGATAACATATTACAATTTATAGCCTGTTGCTTTAGAGATAAATTGGGTATCTCTGGAGACATAATTTAGAATAATGTGCATTAAGTGTTAAAGCATTTTTGGTACGTATTCCATACAGCTACCTGGGGAAAAAATATATCCTCTTACATATGTATAAGCTAAATTCACTGCACAGGTAAAACATAGATTTGACAACAATTGTGCAAATAACCAGTAAGCTGGCTTCCAACTAAGAAGGGTACGGGTGGATTCATAACCTGCAGACTTGTAGCTATAGTATTACTTCAGCATTCCTTTACCTCGTTCTTTTCATTATACATCAGAAATGAAGTATAAGACTAGACACATGCCTCAGGAATGGCTTCCTCCTGAGCAACTGTATATTTTGTGGTAATCCCCATAAATTAGCAACTATATATGTAAGTACGCACCTAATATTTGTACTTGACCAGATAATCATAGCAGTTAAAAAAAGGCAATCCCAGACATAATTAAGAGCTTTATCTCAGATAGTGTCTCTTCAGTGTCAACATTACAGTAAAATACTTTTTCTGTCCTCTTATCCCCAAGAACTAGGGAAATTTTTCCCCAACCTCCAATTCTTAAACCAGTTTGATGACTTAGGCTTACTAGTACATTCCCAAAAATTCCCTGCCTTTTTTGTTTTTTTGCCTGAGATTATTGTCACGGGCATATTCATCATTTTGTAAAGGTAGTTTTAGCCTTCTAATATACCTCAGTAATTAGGACTGAATCACCAAAGAAGTAAAGAATTGTGCCAAGATCCAACATTGAATTATGATTACTGTGAAAGCATTGGGTTTTATTTTTAACTAGAGGGTAAGAATCATTCAAGAACAATATATGAGATAAAGAATTACATGAAATTTTGCAAGTGCTTGACTGTTTTCCTTCCCATTAACTAACGGAACATTCTGACTGCAAAAGCTTTTGTGAAAAACTCCTGAGCAAGCTACAGTTTTCCCACCATAGCCAGTGCAAATAAGTTTATGGTTTACATAATTATATGTGCAAGTTGGGATTTATTCTATTTCCTCCCATGAAGACCAAGAAGGAATGTAACATAATTAATTCTCATTGTGTGTCAGGGCAAAGAATTTCATGTATAGAAAAAATAAGTTTTTGGAATTGTTTAATAGGTTAATTTGGGTTCCACACAAGTAGAGACTACTGGTGAAATGTATGCAGGTTCATAATGCTTATAGTACAGGTACTGCACACTGCAAATCATGTGGAGCTAACAGAAAACACTTGAGTTGTGTCAAATGTGGCATATGGTTTTGATATGTATTTTTCAGCCACAGATGCAAGATTATCAGTTGTAGATTCAGTGGACCATGCTGGAATAAGAACTATCAGTGGAGCTTTTAAATCTTTTCCAATACCTACCCTCTGCATGGAAATTACCTCTGGATTTTCATAGTGTGACAATGGTGTAGAATTATGAGAATACCAAACTTAACGACTTGTAGTTGTCTCTAGTAGGAAATGTTTTTCTTTTAATACAATCATCCAATGTTTCCAAAATCATATGGGTATAGTACATAGTTTATGGAATCATAACAGAACTTGGAACTTCCAAGGTCAAAGTTTTTGGAATCATAACAGAACTTGCAACTTCCAAGGTCAAAGCATTACTTGTAAAATACACTGTGGTGCATTCATAAAGATTTCCATTTGTGGAACACTACATGTAATTCTGGATTGAAACATTGTGCCAAAAGTGATGAAGTAATATGCATTTATAGAACATTTAGAATGCCTTAAAAAATCAATTTTAGTTTTAACTGATGTTTCCAAACCCAGTGAAGGTGTTGGATTTGGAGTAGTCTTTTTCTAAATCTTACTTTAAATGAAAGATTGCCTGATTGTAAGGCCCTTTTTGAAGCAGAATGATATAAAATTGTAACAACCAGTTTTCTGAAAAGTGGAGGTCCCCAGTCTTATTTTTAGGACTGTCTGTTGCCTTTACAGACATTGTGTGATTGAATATCTGAGTTTAGTTAATGAGAGAAAGAATTTTTATCTACACAGATAGTAGTTGTGATTATCGGTAATCACTTTTTAAAATGTTATACCTAATTTTAAAAAAGGAAATCTTTTGAATGCGGTCAGATAAAGTTTAAAGTGAAATTTAGATATGAATCTTAGGTTATGTGGTAAATGGCTCATATGTGTTTTTAACTTATTGAATTATGCCAGGAATCTCAATAAATATGTAAATGTAATTAGTTAATATCCGCTTCATAGTAAGTACAGCACAGTAATTAGATAAAGTATGACCAGATGCATTTATTAATTTAGTATTATTTTACATTCCAGCCTTTTCTCTGGTATTAATGATAGTGGAATCCTTCAAAAAATGGAATGGTTTTAACACATATTTTCTTGTGTTGCGAGTGCAGTTAAGAGATATTTAACTGTGCTATAGTATGAGGGTTCTTAGCTATGTAATTTTACCCTTTATAGGGCTGGAATTCTTAGCTATGTAAATTATTACAGTGGTACCTTGAGATACGAAAGGCTCAACTTACGAAAAACTCGAGATACGAAAGCAAATATGAAAAATTTTATGGCTCTACATACGAAAATTGCTCAAGATACGGAAGGTTGTTGCTGTAAAGTCCGAGGTTCGCCCGGACCACCGATAACAGTTTTGAAACTCGCGCGCCGCCAACTGAGTAGACTCGCCACCATCCTCCCGCTCTGCCATTGGTTCCTGATGCTAGTCACCGCCATGAGATCCTTCTCTCCTATTGGTCAGCATCCCTCCCATGATCCCATCATGCATCGTACGTAGCGGCGTTCTTCTTCAGCCATTGCTTCTCACCAGTGTTATCGTACGCACGCGGAATTCGTTCGTTCACATATACGATTTCATTTGTTAACGTAAATTCGTGTTAGTGATTTCGTTGTACGACTTTATTGTGTTGTGTGACAACCTTATTAGCATACTACATAACTTAATTACGTACAGTATAGTCATGGGTCCCAAGAAAGTTGCTGAAGTTCATAGAAAGAAGAGAATGCTTTTTATGCAGACAAAAATGGTGATAATAAAAAAGTATGAAGCTGGCTTGCGGTTGAGTGTGATCGCTGAAGCTGGCTTGCAGTTGAGTGTGATCGCTAAGGAATACGGCCGAAATCCATTGACAATAGGCACCATCCTTAAGCAGAAGGAAGCCATCAAAGCAGCTACACCTTCCAAGGGCGTTACTATTTTGTCCAACAAGAGGAGCCATGTGCATGATGAAATGGAGAGGCTGCTTCTTCTATGGATTGAGGACAAAGAAATCGATGGCGATACGATAACCAAGACGGCAATCTGCCAGAAGGCCAGCGCTATTCGGCGATTTGATTGCCCAAGCCGAAGACGACGAAGGAGAAGGGGACATTGATGGCAACCCCAGAGTTCAAGGCTTCTCATGGGTGGTTCGAAAAATTCTGTAAACGGACTAGCATCCATTCGGTGGTGAAGAAATTGAAATTTTGTAAAATACGTAAAGTATAGAAAAGTAAAAAAAAAATGTAAAAATAAAAAAAACTAAAAAAAAAATTTAATTTTAAGTTTTTTGTAAAGTTAAGTGTTACAGTTTTGTTAATGTGTTTCGTAAAGTTTAGTTTATGTTTTCCTGACATTTTTTATGTGTTTCGTAAAGTTAAGTGTATGTATCTGCTGTTTGTCCTCTTCTGTCGCCACTTTCGGAGATAACCTCACTCGGAAGGTAAGCTTCCACATTTTACTACATACGTACGTATGTACGTACAGTATTTCTTGTATACCATGTACACTAATACACTTTATTTACAGGTACTATGTAGTATATTAGCAGTACGTATTAAGTTCGGTATTGTATGGTCCAAATTGTTGTAGTATTTCATTGTTTATAGGTCAATTTAGCTTTATTATGAAATTTACTGGGGTTTTGGAGGGCTTGGAATGGATTAGCCATTTTACATGTAAAATGCGGTTCAAGATACGAAAAACTCATGATACGAAGGGCGCCTCAGAACGGATTAATTTCGTATCTCGAGGTACCACTGTATTACCTTGATCATAAGGCCCAACATGGTACAATACCACCTATTACCAACATTAATCTGTCCTTCCATACCATAAACTTGAACACCATATTCTATATCTTTGAACACCATATTCTTTGGAAGCTTGAATTTCAAGTCAGTGTGCTTGTTCCATATAAATAGTTTTCAGCTTCTGAATTATAATAATTATTGCCTAATGTGCATTTTTATGAATTTGTTTCAGCTGCTTTTTCCAAAACAATCCAGTTTTATCACTTGATCATCACAATTGAAAACTCATACTTAAAGGTATCCTATTCTTCAAATCACCTTCAGTTTGACCTGAAAATTTAGCATAACCTCATCAGCAGCAGACAAAGTTCCTCACAGTAACTTTTATATTTTGAAGACCATTCAAATGTCAAAATTGATGCAACTATCCTATACTTGCAGTTATGTAATGGTTTGGCATATGTTTGCAAGTAGATTTTATGCTAAAATCTTTTCATAGGCTCCCCTTAATTACATAGCTCATCACGGTCCACTGGGACACTTTCTTCATTAGTATTCTAGCCACAAAGTTAATGCTTTTCTGTCTTGACTATTAGTATTATGCAAGATGATCATGACTTTAATTGATTTTCAGGAGTACTTGCAGAACTAGCAAACATTTTTCTTATTGTCCATTACTAACACTTCAGTAGCCATGTTATTGTTGTATATAATTGTAACCAAGGCATTCTTTCTCTATTATAATAGATTGAGAGGTGTTCTTTCTCTGTTAGATTGAGAACTTTTCACTGAAGGACTTTACAGTATTTCTCTGGTTTGGCAGAATTGCAAACATCAGTGCTTTGCACTTTAGTGGCATATTAAACAAAGTTATACATTATATATAGACACTCCAGGCTTTAATTCTATGTACATTGTATATATGTACGTACTGTGTTGGATTGGTTGTGAAAGCAGAGGACTGGGAGACAAGTGGGCAAAAGGATGATTCTTGATGCTTGCTGAACAAGTGAGCACACTTTGATTTTGAAATCAAGAGATTAAGAATTCCTAGTTTTAGTTTTCTCTTATTTAATATTTAATATTTTCAAATTGTTGGTAGATTAAGAATTCCTAGTTTTAGTTTTCTCTTATTTAATGTTTTATATTTTGAAATTGTTGGTAACAGAATCAATTCATTTTGTTCTTGGTTAGCTGGGAATATTGTATAACCACTCCTGTGAGTGACTAGTATCACTAAAATTCACAGATTAAATGAATGGCAGCCATTATTACTGTAGATATTGAATATAATAACTGAATGTCATTCTCTTTTCATATAAAAATGCTATTTTGAAATATAATTTTAATTGGTCATACTCTTAGACCCATGGATAATTGATGAATATACTGCATAAGTCAGTCTCCAAGTGCTGGGAATGCAATTAAATTAATAATGATTAAACATGTTTTATGTGATAATATTGTTAATGAAACTTGTATAATGTCTTGGACAAAAAATCCATGAATTAAATTTTTTTCAGAATCTTAAACAGTATTTTCCCATATTTAAAATATCAAGACTTGCAATGATCGCAGAAGATAAAATTTTTAGTAAGAAAAACAAGCTCATTGGCTGACCCTTTAAGCATTAGGATTTTTAATTGGTATCATTGGTAAACTAAATTACTGTTAAGTCCAGTGTATTAAGGCTAGGATTACGATGAGCAGAATTGGTTAGGATTCCAGTCAGGATGTAAGAAAATTAAAACTTAGGAGGGATAATTACTCTTTGCTTTGTGTAGTTGCAAACTGAGATGGCATTTGTCTAGTACTTGATATTGTTACATAACTTAAGATTCAAAGTTAAGGCATTGTACAAGAATACTACAGAGAAAAAGTTTCCTTGTTTGTTATGGAAGACAAGACCTTTGAAAAGATATTTTGTTCATGAAACTTACCTGTCAGATATATATATAGCTGTATTTCTGACGTCCGACAGAATTTCAAAACTCGCGGCACACGTAGTGGGGCGGCCAGGTGGTAGTACCCATTCCCGCCGCTGGGAGGCGGATATCAGGAACCATTCCCATTTTCTGTTCATATTTTTTCTGTCGCCGGTGCTGGAAACAACTGTTTACAGTACCTCCGTCTAGGATTTTTGATTTATCTCGCTTTAAATTATCTGGATTGACTTTTGGTATCGACTTCTGGATTGTTGGATTGGCACGCGTAATAGTGGATTGGTTTTTGATTTTGGATTGGCTTTTCTGTGTACATGATGTCGGGATCAAGTACTGGAAGTTTCAGAGTGTGTGTGAGGAGTGAATGTAAGGTGAGGCTTCTTAAACCTTCAGTTGATCCTCACACAGTTTGTATGGATTGCAGGGGGCATGTTTGCTTGGTTGATGATCGGTGCAATGAATGCAAGGATTTGGATGATGATAAATGGAAGATGTATGAGACCTATCGACGTAAATTGGAGCGCGATAGAGTCAGGAGGTCTTCCTCCAAGAGCAGTTCTACGAAAGGTAAGGGATGTAACATTTCTCCTCCTCTAACACCAGTAGATTTTGCTCAACCTAATCCTGTTTTGTTGCCTTCGGGCCCCAGTGCTGTGTCTGGAGAAGGTAACACCCTTTCTCTGATTCTTGAGTCTATTTGCGCTCTTGAATCGAAAGTTTTGGCCCTAGAAACTGGCCCTGTGAAAGTTTGTGTTAGTGCCCCTAGGGTATTGTGGAGGGGGCGTCAGATCGGCCCCATAATGCCTCTAGGCCTAGACCTCTATCGGACTCCCAGGACTCATGGGTAGTGAGGGGTATGTCGAAAGCCGCAAGAGGGTTACGGGGGCTCCCCACCGATCTGGCGTCCCTTCGGCAGGCCTTGTTGCTAAATCCCAGGCTGCCAAGTAGCCGCGCACAACGCGATGTTCCTGAAGGATTGCTTTTCGTCCTCCGAAGCGTCCTCCCCGCGCAAGGGGTGGAGCGCTCGGAGAGACTCGCGTCCGTTGAAAAGGACTTTTCGCTTTGAGGACGCTTCACGTCCTATGTCTTCGCTTTCGTCAGAGGATGCGTATGACGCCTTTCCTCCTCAGAAGAGAGGTAGGGTTGCTACCGACGAGGACGTTGGTTTCCACGCACAGGCGTGTTCACCTGAGAGGCAGATAGCGGTACCTGCTAGAAGGAAGGAGGCGTCCCCTCGCCCCTCGCCTTCTCGCAGGGTCAGTCCTGCCCCTTCTTCTGCTCCTTCATCACCTACGAAGGATATCCTAGTGTCCCTTCAGGACCAGATTACGTCGCTTATGGCTCAGAGGACTCGCCCAGCAGCAGTCGAGCCTAAGCGTAGAAAGGACGTTAGGCTGCCCGTCAAGAGGACGAAGCAGTCTCATTCTCTCTCGTCTCGTTCGTCTCTCTCCCCTCCTCTGGATCGTCACCGTTCTCGTTCTCCGAGTAGATCTTTCGCTCTCTCAGTAGAGGACGCTCGCCAGGACGCTCGGCGTTCGAAGCAGGACGCTTTGTGCTCTCGGCAGGGCGCTGTTGAGGACGCTCGGCAAGACGCTCGGCGTTCGAAGCAGGACGCTTTGCGTTCTCGACAGGACGCCTTTGAGGACGCTCGCCGTTCGAAGCAGGACGCTTTTCGAACGAGGCAGGACGCTTTTGAGGACGCTCAGCAGGACGCTTGCTTGGCTAAGCAGGACGCTTTTGGCGCCTCTCGTCAGGAAGCTCGCGCTTCCTCTCGTAGGGACGTGTCTGTTAAGACAGTTCCCGTTGCTTCTAAGGACGCTCCTCTTTCGCAGGATGTCCGTCCTTCTAAGGATCGTAAGGGCGATTCCGTACCTGTAGCGGGTACTTCCAATCAACGGAAGTCTTTGTTCAGGCTTGAGACTGCTGGACGTACGCCCTCTCCTGATGGACGTTCTCCAGTTCCTCTTAGGGAGGAAGGGGAACTTAGTAGTCCAGGGAGTTCCGTCGAAGAAGAACCTCCGGTAGCTTCAGCTGTCTCGGACTATAAGGTTCTTGTCAGGCTGTTACGTTCATCCTTCGGGGAGAAGTTCCAGCCGGCAGCCCCTAGGTCTCCTCCCTCTCAACTTTCGTCGTCCAAGACCGTTAAGACCCCTGAGTTCGTCGAAATGAAGACATCGCTGTCGACCAAGAGAGCTTTCAAGAAACTTCAAGATTTTATGTCTCGAAGGAAGGATCAGGGCAAGACCACTTTCGCCCTTCCTCCCTCTAGACTCGCCGGGAAAGGAGGAATTTGGTATGAAACCAAGGAGGACGTGGGAGTAAAGGTTCCTTCGTCCGCTCTGGGTGACTTCTCCAGTTTAGTGGACGCTCAGAGGAGGTCTCTCTTATCGTCTGCTAAGGTGTCCTGGACTCCTGTGGAGACGGACCACCACTTGAAGGGACTGCTTCGCACCTTGAATGTCTTTAATTTCTTAGACTGGTGCCTGGGAGTTTTAGACCTTCAGTCTAGAAGTCTTGATTCTCTCAGTCTGGGGGAGCTGTCCAGCGTGTTGTCATGTATGGACAAGGCCGTCAGGGATGGTTCGGAGGAGCTAGTTTCTCATTTTGGAACTGCTTTCCTGAAGAAAAGAGCTCTCTTATGCAATTTTACCGCTAAGTCGGTCTCTCCCGCTCAGAAAGCGGAATTGCTCTTTGCGCCTCTTTCGGACCATCTCTTCCCCCAGGCTATGGTAAAGGATCTTGCAACGAGTTTGCAAGAGAAGGCGACCCAGGACCTCTTGGTACAGTCTTCAAGACGTCCAGCAGTTCCTTCCACATCGGCATTCAGTAAACCCCCGAAGAAAGTCAAACCCTTTCGCGGGGCACCCCCCTCGAGAGCAGCTCCTCGAGGGAGAGGTTTTTCGAGAGGAAGAGCTTCATTTAAAACCAAAACCACCAAATGAAGATCTTGTCCTTCAGACGCCAGTCGGGGCCAGACTGAAGTTCTTTGCGGAGGCATGGAGGCAGAGAGGGGCGGATCCTTGGACTCTCAAGATAGTAGAGCAGGGGTACAAGATCCCCTTTTTACATCCTCCTCCTTTAACATCAACTCCCAGAGACCTCTCTCCATCTATCAGGGAGAGAAGAAAAGTATTCTTTTCGATCTGTTAGACCAGATGGTCGAAAAAAGAGCGGTGGGACAAGTCTTGGACCTGGAGTCACCGGGCTTCTACAACAGGATTTTCCTAGTGCCGAAGCAGTCGTCAGGTTGGCGCCCAGTCCTGGATGTGAGCAGGCTCAATCTTTTTGTAGAAAAGATCAAGTTCAAAATGGAGACGCCTCAGTCGGTGCTGGGAGCCTTGAGAACCTGGCGACTGGATGGTGTCTCTGGACCTGCAGGACGCGTACTTCCACGTCCCCGTCCACCCTCTTTCAAGGAAGTACCTGAGATTCGTCTTAGACAACAGGGTTTGGCAATTCAGAGCCCTTTATTTCGGTCTCAGCACGGCCCCGATGGTTTTCACAATGATAATGAGGAATGTAGCGAAGTGGCTCCATTCGTTAGGGATCAGGATATCCCTCTATCTCGACGATTGGCTGATCAGAGCGTCGTCGAGGCAGAAATGTCTGAAGGACCTTCAGTTTACGTTAGCCCTAGCAAAGTCTCTGGGTCTTTTGGTCAACTCCGAAAAGTCGCATCTGATCCCGACACAGTCCATCGTGTATCTGGGGATTCAGATGGATTCAGTGGCTTTTCGGGCGTTTCCATCCCAGGAACGTCAGCGACTGGGGTTAGAGAAAGTCGCAGCCTTCTAGAGAGAGAAGCTTGTTCGGTGAGGGGAGTGGATGAGTCTGCTGGGCACCATTTCCTCGCTAGAAAAGTTTGTCTCGCTGGGAAGACTGCACCTCAGGCCTCTTCAATTTTTCCTTGCGGAAGAATGGAAGTCGAAAGAGGACCTGAATGCGATCCTAAGGATCTCAAGCAAGGTAAAAGGCCACTTAAGATGGTGGCTCGACCCTCAGAAGTTACGAGAGGGCTTCTCCTTAAATCTTCTGAGCCCCGACCTAGTGTTGTTCTCAGACGCTTCCATTTCCGGTTGGGGAGCAACACTGGGGGGGGAGGAAGTGTCAGGCTCCTGGAGAGGGAACAGTCAGCCTGGCACATCAATGTAAAGGAACTGGCAGCGATATTCCTGTCGCTACAGTTCTTCGAAGACAAACTGTCAAGCAAAGTTGTTCAAGTCAACTCAGACAGCACCACAGCCCTTGCATATCTAAAGAATCAGGGAGGAACTCACTCCAGATCCCTTTTTCTCCTGGCGAAAGAGGTTCTGCTATGGGCAGACGCAAGGCGCATCAAGATCCTGACAAGATTCGTGGCAGGGGTTCAGAATGTCAGGGCGGACCTTCTCAGTCGACGAAATCAGATTCTACCAACAGAATGGACCTTGCACCAGGAAGTCTGTCAACAATTATGGACATTGTGGGGACGTCCTCTAGTAGACCTGTTCGCTACATCGAGGACGAAGAGGCTTCCTCTGTATTGCTCCCCGGTTCTGGATCCAGGGGCAATTGCAGTGGACGCGTTGCTCTGGAACTGGACGGACCTGGATCTGTACGCCTTTCCCCCATTCAAGATCATGGGGGAGGTAATGAGGAAGTTCGCAGCTTCAGAAGGGACAAGGTTGACTCTGATTGCCCCAATGTGGCCAGCAAGAGAGTGGTTCACAGAGGTCATGACATTCCTTGTGGACTTCCCAAGAACGTTGCCCTGGAGGAGAGATCTACTCAGACAGCCTCACTTCAAAGGTTTCACCAAAACCTCTCCGCTCTGGCTCTGACTGCGTTCAGACTATCGAAAAGTTGGCCAGAGCGAGAGGCTTTTTCAAAGGCAGCTGCGAGAGCAATCGCTAATGCTCGAAGAGCCTCTTCAAGAGCTGTCTACCAGTCTAAGTGGTCCTCCTTCAGGGCATGGTGCAAAAAGGAAGGAATTTCCTCTTCCACGACCTCTGTGAATCAGATAGCAGATTTCTTACTCTATCTAAGAAATGTGCAGGAAATTGGCAGTTCCTACAATCAAGGGTTATAGGAGTATGTTGTCTGCCGTTTTTCGCCACAGAGGACTGGACCTCTCCGACAATAAGGATCTGCACGATCTCTTAAGGTCGTTCGAAACCACCAAGATTCCTCAAGCAAGACCGCCCTCATGGAATCTCGATGTGGTTTTGAAACATCTTATGCTAAGTCCCTTTGAGCCTCTCCATGAAGCTTCTCTAAGGGACTTGACGAGAAAAACGCTTTTCCTAGCTTCTCTGGCGACGGCGAAGAGAGTTAGTGAAATCCAAGCGTTCAGTAGCCTAGTGGGCTTCAAGGGGGACAACGCTGTCTGCTCGTTGAGCCCATCTTTCTTGGCTAAGAACGAGAACCCGTCTAATCCTTGGCCGAAGAGCTTTGAAATCAAAGGAATGTCGAGTCTCGTGGGTCAAGAACCAGAGAGAGCCCTGTGCCCTGTCAGGGCTCTCAAGTTCTATGTGAATAGGACTAAAGAGATAAGAGGTCCCTCAGGTAATCTCTGGTTCTCGGTGAAGAGACCAGATTTGCCGTTGTCCGAAGAATGCTGTTGCTTTCCCTTCTTGAGGGAACGTCATTAAAGAGGCTCATTCATCTTTCCAGAAGACTGATTTGAGCCTCTTTAAAGTGAAAGCTCACGAAGTCAGAGCCGTAGCTACTTCTCTTGCCTTCCAAAGGAATATGTCTATCAAAGATATACTTGATAGCACCTTTTGGAGGAGCAATTCCGTATTCGCCTCACATTACCTCCGGGATGTGAGAACGATTTACGAGAACTGTAGTTCTTTGGGGCCTTACATTTCGGCAGACACAGTTTTGGGGGCTGAAGGTAGCTCTCTCCCTATCCCTTAGCTTAGTTAGGTTAGTTTTATTGTGTTTTTGGTTGATGGTGAGATCTTCTGTGGAAATCTCCCATTCCTTAGTGTTAATGTCAGGGGTTTTTTGGTTAGTTGGTCAGGTGGTGGTCGGTTGCTGTGTTACTGCCATATGTTTGGCTAGATGGTCTTGTCACATTGTGGTCACGTCCCCGTTGACAGAGCATCCAGAGTGCACCAGCACTACAGGTCCAAACCTGGCTGGCAACTCTGATAAAAGCATAAGCAGGCTTTAGTGACAGTAATCACAGAGTCTACTTTGCTATCAGGTAAGGAACCAAGAAGTAAATCTTTTATTTAATTTAAGTTTCCTAAAAATCCTATTCTGTCTCTACCCACCATCCGAAGGTGGGATTCAGCTATATATATATCTGACAGGTAAGTTTCATGAACAAAATGTTATTGTTATAATACAATTAAGTTTGTTCATACTTACCTGGCAGATATATATAATTAGAGTGCCCACCCTCCTCCCCTCAGGAGACAAGGGTCATGAATAAATATGAACAGAAAATGGGAATGGTTCATGATATCCGCCTCCCAGCGGCGGGAATGGGTACTACCACCTGGCCGCCCCACTACGTGTGCCGCGAGTTTTGAAATTCTGTCGGACGTCAGAAATACAGCTATATATATATCTGCCAGGTAAGTATGAACAAACTTAATTGTATTATAACAATAACATATTTTAAGATATATTAGGACTGCTGTTATAGTTTTTAGAATGCCAATTCAGGGTATGGAGAAAATATAAATGTCATACCATAATTCAAAGATGAATGATTAATAATTAATATCAGCAGTACTGATTTTACTTTAAAAGAGAATGCAAAGAAATCGTGATAAAAATAAGCCATTTATGTTTGGCATAGTGTACTTAATGTTGTTGTGATAAACTTTAAATAAAAAGATAAATTTTTCACATGTACAGTTAAAGAAGTTGCGATACTTCACTAAACAGTCTTAAATATGATACGTACAGTATTTGCAAAGCAGGGCCCATTCAGTGATAGTCTTAAGTTTTTGCAGCATGAAACTTGATTTCCATTGTAAGATTTTTCATATTCAATTATGGCAGTTGAGCTACTTCCAGGAAACTTAAACTTCCTTTGTGGTGCACATTGATTGAATTCTCAAAGTTTTAAGCCCGCAGTTATTGCAAAGGCTCTAATGTATATTTAATCTGGTACTGTATATACTGAAAATGTAATACGTACCTACACAATTAGTTTTTGAGTATTGTGTTAAAAAGGTTTGTGATATGTTTGGTTTGCTTTAATTAGAAAATTTGTATTGGATCTACTCTTACTGTAATTTATGAATGAGTCATGTGTCCATAATCTTGTGAATAGTGCTTGTTAGCTTCTTTTGTTTTGTGTACGTAGATGTTAAAAAATTAGACAGTGCCAAAACTATAGAATAGTTATTGTATCAACCCATTTATATGTAGAAACTCTACCTCCAAGTGCTTGGAACAGTTTAGTACTAATAATTTAACATGATCGATTTGACTTGATTAGTTTCATGTAGCAATAGATATCAAGTCTTGGACATAAAATCCTTAAAGAAAATGATTTAAGGATCTTCAACAGTATTTCTTATCTTAAAATTGCAATCTATTACATAAGATTTCCTTTTTACTTAAAAAACAAACCGTTTTACCCACCCTTTTAAGAGTTAAAGTTCTTAATCAGTACCATTGTTAAACTAAATAATACTTGAATTAGAAATAGACTGTGTATGGTAAGGCTAGGATTTGACATGAGCAGAATTGGTTACTATTCCAGCTTTAAGGAGAGAGGAATTTAGGAGAGAGAATTATTTGTTGCTTCGTGCAATTGTATAATGCTGACTGAGATGGTATTTACATATCACTGATTACTAAACATGAAATTCATAGTTAAGGCAATTTGTACTTGAGAAACGTGGCCATTTGTGTTATGGAAGACCACAACTTTGAAAAATATTTTATTTTTAAGATGATAGACTGTTGCTATAGTTTGAAGAATGCATATTCAAAAGTTTATTTAAGGTACAGAAAAAATATAAATTCAAAGATGAAAGATTTTATTAAAGTAAGTCAGCAGTGCTGAATTACTTTCAAAGAGAATGGAATGAATTCGAAATAAAAATGACCTATTTATGCTTGAAATAGCTATTTGTGAAAAATTTTAAGTACTCTACAAAGAAAACTAAATTTTTATGGTGTACAGTTAAAGAAGTTTTAATACTTCACAATGAAATCTTAAATAATGGTGTTTGCCAACCAGAGTTAGTCAGATTTCCATTATAAGATTTTGCAAATTCAAAATACTTATAGTAGTTGAGTTACTTCCAGGAAACTGAAAACTTCCTTGTTGGTGCACATTGATTGAAATCTCTAAGTTTGTATCCAGTAATTGTTTTAAAGGCTGTAATGTATATTTTATTTGGTATACTGTATAATGAAAATGTAATGTGAGTTTTAAAGATGTGATGTTCAGTTTGCTTAAGTAGAAAATTTTGTTTTATCAAACTTACTGTAATTACCTACTGAGTCTTGTGTCCATAATCCTGTAAATAGTGTTCATTGATTTTTTTTTAATTGGCTGTGCCAAGACTATAGTATAGTGCATGAATCAACCCAGTTCCATGTAGAAAGTATTTTGTTAAGTACTTAACTATTATAACTACATAATGTACATATATAGAATTAATGGGGCTAAGGGTATTAAAAAAAATTATAAAATTTATTTAATCTAAAATATCTTCTCCATTTACAGTGGGTATTAGGATGATAGCTCATTTCCTCTTTTATTCTGGCTTTATATATCTGTTGAGAGAGTTGCGAGCAATAGTTAGCCAGGATATTTAAAGGTTAGGTCGTTTTATGACATAGCAGGTTAATTTGTACTCTTATGCTCCAGTTGTTTGCCAATGCTGCTTCACTGTCCTCTTCATTAAAGGAATCCTAGCTTTTCTTCAGCAGCAGCAGTGCCAATTGCATTATTCCCTCATAGAATTGTACTAGAAAAAATATGCATTTTCAGCCTTCATAGTCCAGCGTGTAATTTCTAAATTATTTAAATATTTTTCACTGTTTCATAAAGCACAAACTTTGATCTGAATATATAATCAAACCTTGACTTTTCATTCAAAGATGAGTGGCAAGAAAAAAATCTAACATTGTAGGATGGATCTCTATTCCTGAATATGACATGCCTATTCTGTGATGTTGAATATACATATAATGAATGAGAATTAAATGACATTATTAAAAATTCTGTAATTAATATATTATT